>NC_081543.1:22180081-22191025 GCF_901000735.1 Corylus avellana | reverse complement strand
AAAATATAAAAAAGCCTCACAAACTACCAGTCGTTTTCGATTTAGCCCCCTAATGTTCCAAAAGTGATAAAGTAGCACCCTAAACTACCAAACTATTGCATTTTGGCCACTCCATTAGTCAAAACTGTCAGTTTGGATGGAAACTGCAAAACGACGTCGTTTGTTATGGGTAAGTTACTACAATGCCCTTTTGGAAAAAATATAAGAAAGCCCCCCAAACTACCAGCCATTTTCATTTTAGCCCCCTAATATTCAGAAAGTGATAAAGTAGCCCCCAAACTACCAAACAATTGCAATTTGGCCACTCCGTTATTCATTACTGTCAAATATGATGAGAAATTTAAAACTACGTCGTTTTGGCAATGGTAAGTTTCCAAAATGCCCTTTTTGGAAAACAAAAATCATATTAAAACAAGCAAGCAAAACGGTGCCGTTTTACTTGAAATTAGGGTTTCCTTACACTTACCAAAATGACGCCACTTTGGTAAGTGTTAGGAATTAAAAGAAAAAACCCTAGACCCCACGCAGGTGACCCACGAAAAAACCCCCAACCCCAGTTTATCTCTCTCCCCAAAAAACCGCCGGCCACCACGTCGTCTATCTCCAGCAGCCTGTAAATCTTACCTATAACTCAATCTTTTTATTGTATTTCATGGTATAGCTGTCGGATCGGTGTTGTTTATCTACGAACGTGGTTTTTTTGTTTGATTTCTACAATGGGTAAGAATTTTTCGGTGGCGCTTCGTAGCTAGTGGATGGTGTGGCCGGCGGTGATAGATGGTGGTGGCAGGGGCAGTCGGTTTTGAGAGAAAGAGAGAGAGGGGTGTTGCGTTTTTTTCACTTGAGGGAGAACGTTGCCGGAGATAGAACGACGTGGTGGCCGGCGGTTTGGGGGAGAGAGATAAACTGGGGTTGGGGGTTTTTTCTGCATGGGGTCTAAGGTTTTTTCTTTTATTCCTAACACTTACCAAAACGGCGCCGTTTTGGTAAGTGTAAGGAAACCCTAATTTCAAGAAAAACGGTGCCGTTTAGCGCGCTTGTTTTAATATGATTTTTTTTCCTAAAAGGGCATTTTAGTAACTTACCCTTGTTAAAACGACGTAGTTTTGAATTTTCCATCATATTTGACAGTAATGACTAACGGAGTAGCCAAATTGCAACTGTTTGGTAGTTAAGGTGCTACTTTATCACTTTCTGAACATTAGGGGGCTAAAATGAAAACGGCTGGTAGTTTGGGGGGCTTTTTTATATTTTTCTCAAAAGGGCATTGTAGTAACTTACCCATAACAAACGACGTCGTTTTGCAGTTTCCGTCCAAACTGACGGTTTTGACTAACGGAGTGGCCAAAATGCAATAATTTGGTAGTTTAAGCGGCTTTTTACTACTTTTCGGAATATTGCAGGCTTAAATCTAAAACGGGCTTTCCAGAAGTTGGGAGCTTTTTATGCCTTCTATATAGAGATATAGAGTATATATATATATATATAGTAGATACATTAGTGCGTGTGTGTGTGTGTGTGGAAAAAAAAGAAAAGAAAAATATGATCATTGATAAGCTTTTCACTAAGTAATTAGACTTCTTGCCTCAAAGTATTGAGTGTTCACATCAAAAGGTGAAAAATGTTGATTTGATCAATGTCATGGTTAGTTGATTTTGTAGCCTTTTTGACTCGAGTTAGTAGGTCCTTAGGGGTGTCTCTACACCTAATGCCCTAAAACCATCTGGTTTGGGAGTCATTGAGTTAACACTCGCTATAAGGGTCAATTAGAAAGCTTAAGGGAACTAACATTGCATAACCTGACCCAAAAATAAAAAATAAAAAAAAATAAAAATAAGAGAAAGAAATATGCCATTTTGTCAATGTAATAGGAATTTCAGGAAATTTTGAGATAAGGAGACATTGTTTATTGGAAAGTTTTGGAAGCCTCATAATTTTGTACTAATTCACTGTACACAAATTTCAAACTAGTGAGGATTTAGCATGTCCTTTGTAAGTAATTGCACTTTGAGATTCCAATTCATTGTGAAGATGAAGTTCATCTTTTTAAGCTTGCTAATGGATGAAAATCATAATCTTGAAGTGATGCTTTAATTTTTGGAATAACATGAACTCTTGCATGATCTTTGTGGGTAACATTTCTGAAAAACCCTCACGAGACTTCACTCGTCCTCTAGGGAATTCCTAGAGGTTTAAAAGGCTTATTACATATGCTAAATGCAATCGTACATCCCACGAAAGATGGATTTATCTTTTTGTTTTCTGTTTTTCCATTTTTGTTTTTAGTTTTGTATTGCTAAGGGACTAGCAATATGTAAGTTTGGGGGTGTGTTACGTGCCAAAATATTCATATTTGTAGCCTTAACTTACATGTTTTAATCCTTTAGTTTGGTTAATTTATGCCATTTTACTTCCTTTTTGTATTTTCTTTGTGTTATGGGTTTTTGGATGAAAAGAAAGCGTTTCTGGAAAAATTCCAAGCTTAAAGGGCAAATTGGGAAGACCTAGAAGATATGGTTAAGCTTAGCCAATCATGGTTAAGTTTAATCCAATAAAAGAAAGGATTAATTCGGAGTTTCTCAGATTGAAGTCAAATCGGATTGGATGCAAAATTGGATTCTGAACATGTCTCAGTATTTTGACCGTAAGCTTCAGCTCGAATATCTGATTGAGGTGATTTAAGCGGTATTGGAAACCTAACTCAAAATTATACAAATAATTGTGAAATATCATTTCCCTAATTCGGAGCGCCGCAATGCCAAAATCGCCCCTCAAGATGGGACTGCAATTTTGGGCGAATCCTATTCCGATTTGGACTTAGGTTTTCTTTATCCTAATTGGACTTGGACTTAAATCTCCAAAATTCCTAGGATTACTAGGGCTTCTAGGACTCTCCTAAGCCCTATAAATAGACCTCTAAGCCTCACAATTCAAAACATCCTTGGAAGAGGCACAACTTGGGGAGAGGAATTTGGAGGCTACTTCTGGGAGCAGTTTTTGGTTCCTTCTTTCCTTTTCTTTTATTTTAAATTATGTGTAACTAACTCTTAAGGAGGGCTAGATTGAAGCCTTAGTTATGCTTAGTTAATATTTCAATATTGGCGCGTTTGTAATGATCTTGTTGTGCTATTTAACTTGATTAATACCTGCTTGTATGAATTCCTCATATGTGTGTGCTTGATCAACATATGCATGTGGTATGGACTAGTTAATTAAATCAATTTGGATGGCCGAGTCCTGGGTTTAATAAAAGTAACAAAAGAATCCATACCGCGGTTCTTGGGTTAATCAACATGGGGAACCGAGAGTATACGCCCATGTCTTAGGCTTCATGTGTTTGTCGATTTCTATAGAGTATATGCTTTCCTAAGGAACAACTTAGTATACACCATGCTAAATCCCTTAGAAAAGAAAAGAGTTAGAGTATACGCCATGCCTAACTCATTGCTTAGGAAAATCTATAGCTTAAGGAGTATATGCCATGCCCTTAGGTTTACAAACATTAGATATGCATAACATGATCAAAGCATTGGCATATTGTTATATTAGATGAATATAATTAGTGGTGGATATCAAAGCCCTCCCTTTACCTTTACTTTATCTTTATATCTTTTTACTTTTCTTAATATCAAATCTGTGTCAATTTAATATTTTAATTAATTCAAAGCAAAATCACAATCCTTGTGGGATCGACCTCGTACTTGCTGCACTATACTATTGTTTTGATCTTGTGCACTTGCGAGTTAAAACGTACTAAATATTATCTATTAATTTTGGTAGTATTTGGCACGGCAGGAGCCCTCGACTTTTTCCTCTATATATAGGACCCCCCATTCGACCCCTTGAATCCATTTTGGCTCTGTTCCCTCTATAATTGCTTTTTAAGTGTTGTTGTGAGCCTTGATTGTTTACATTGGTGTTCTTGAAGAGAAGGAGAAGCTTCTTGAGGTTCTTGCTGTGTTAAGGTAATTATCTCTCTCTAAGTGTTTTTCCTTAAGATGTTATGCTGGCTTTGTAAGGGCTTAGTTGTTAGAAACCTAGAAGTAGAGTCTTGATCATGTTATAAGAATTTCCTTTCCCTTAGACGTATTTCCTTATGTATGATGATGTGTTTTGGGTAAGGGAGTGTTAGAAACCCTTTTTGAAACCTTAGAATCTATTAGGACTGCTTGGGAGGGTATTGGACCAAATGAGGTTCCTCCTGAACCTCTTTGGCCGAACACTCGACCTAGGGGACATGCCATCATGCATTGATTTCCAGCCCGTTGTGCAGAGCAATTACAAATTATCTCTGCATCTGCTTAATTTGGTTCCACACTATAGGGGCACACCTTCTGAGAATCCATACTTGCACATTAGGGATTTATTTGATCTTTGCAAGACTCAGAATGTCCAGGGTTTAACTACAGAGGGAATCAGGTTAATTCTTTTTCCTTTGGTCTTAAAAGATATTGCTAAACTCTAGTTAAATTCTTTGGCAGCAGGGTCAATTCATAACTGGGATGAGATGGTCACAAAGTTCTTAAAGAAGTTCTTCTGAGCCCAAAAGACAAGGCAATGGACGAGGGAGATTCAGACCCTCCAACAAAAAGGCGAAGACTTTTTCTTCGAAGCATGGGAGCACTTTAATAAGCTACTTCTCAAATGCCATATAACGAGTGTTAGGCCAATGACTCCCAAACCAGATGGTTTTAGGGCACTAGATGTAGAAACATCCCTAAAGGCTTAATAACTCAAGTAAAAAAAGCTACAAAGTGAGACTAGCCATACAATTAACAAACTTGAATTTCACACCTTTTTACGCGAACACTCAATGCTTAATGAGGCAAGTGGTCTGGTTACTTAATGAGAAACTCAAAATGATTTTTTTTTTTTTTTTTAAATTTTATTTTCAAGCCAAGGTTATCCATCAACAAATCATCCAACAAATCTCAAGATACACATGATTTAGTTCAAATTTCATACCTCACAGACTCTATGCTAATGTGCTCGTGGTGATCAACTCAAAACATGTGAAGTCTCCCTAGCCCCCCAAAGAAAAAAAAAAGAAGAAGAGTAAAACGACTCAGATAGATTCCTAATGACATGATGGTGTGTTCACAATGTTAAACAAGCCAATGAAAATCAAACCACAGCTACAACTAACTTATGCTTAACAACATATCAATTTTTTTTTTAATTAATTAATTAATTTTTTTTTTTTTTAACAAAAAGACAAACATATAAACAAAAGCAGACAGAGTGGTCTTTCCATACCCCCCCAAACTTGAATTACACATTGTCATCAATGTAATGGGGAAATACATTACCAGAAGTAAGGAAATAACTGAGTGTGCAAAAGGCCAAGGCGTCCCCCAAACTTAAACACCAAAACACCTGTCAAAAACTAAGAGCAATTGGTTGTCCAATTAATACCGCACTTTCCCTGATCATTTGGTTGTCCAATTAATCCCTTCCGCCCTTTCTTCTTTAGAATTTGATATCCCTCTGGAATGATGTTTCGCCATCTCAGGTAGCCTAATTGCTTGCTTCAAAGGATCTTCTTAGGAGCATAGTTCCTAGATTTGTGACCTTGTGTGCATAGATCTTTGAGAAGTTGAGCATGGGATGGCTGTTTGAGACATTGAAGAACTGAAGCTTGAGGTTCATGAAATGTCTCAAGAGGGATTGTGACGAAGGAATGAGTTTCAGTGCTCACTTCCTTGTCATCGGACAAACTTGGAGTTGGCGGGGGCTCAATTTGCTCCTATTTTTCTTCCACCTTGTTTACAACTTTTTCCTCACTCTCAAGTATGGTGGTGGTTTGGACATGCTCATGTGAAGACTTGCTAGCATTATCCTCATCAATCATGCAATGGTTAATGAATGGACTATTGTTTATCTGGTGAGAGAGATGATAACAATATGAACATGACTTATGAGGTGCGTGAGTGTGAGGAGGCTGGGTATGGGCACGCCTAGCTGCCATGAGTTGGTTTACACTCTCCTCTAAGTCATCGATGTGGGTAGTTGGAAAATGTTGCACTAACGACTCTTAAGGAGGATAATTGCAAGATGAAGGCATGGAAGATTTGCTGTCGAACTGTGGATATTCAAGATGGTGCAGTTCATGAGATTGGAGAGCATAATTTCCCGTAGCATGAGCTTCCCAAGAGAAATCAGAATGGTTGCTCTAGTCCGGGGTGTAAGAATTGGAATTTGATTCAAACCCCGGGCTAAAGAAATTGGTGTTCTTTTGCTCATATGAAAAATTGGAAAATTGTCCCCAAGATGGACAATTACTAGAATGATGATTAGGATTTAAGTTGTATGAACACGGTTCATGTGGGTAAAATTTTTTAGAGTAGTTGGTAGAAACAGGTGTCCTACAACTAGGAGAAACATTAAAATTACTAAACGGAAAATTCATGCTTCATCCTCACTCTTTAGCATGCAAATATCTCACATAAAATAGTACCCAATTTTTTTTTTTTTGCATTTTTTTTTTAGAAAAAATAAAAATAAATGAAAACAAAAATTAAAACTAATAGAGAAGCGTAATACTAAACAAAATACCAAAAACTAAAAACAAAAACTTAAAAACTCACAAAACGGACCAAACATAAGTTTGGAAAAATTTCAGGTACAGGTCCGTTTTGGTGCACTCTACTGAGTTGCGCTTGAGCTCAGGCTACGTGGGATCGAACATAGTTGCTCTGATTCGTCAGTGATGTTGCTTGCTGTGTGCGTGCGCTCGAGCTTGTGCAAGAGTTGGTCGAGTGCAGGTGCGCTACATGTTTTGATGGTGTTGTCTACTGCGCGAGTGCGCTCAAGCACAGAGTGGATAGGATTGAGCGCAGGAGCGCTATTTCGTCTCTTGCTGCTGCTGCCTTGAGCGTTGATGTGTTGGAGCTGATGCATGAAGTTGTCGAGCGCAGGTGCGCTCAATAGGATCACTGCTGCCTTGACCGTGAGTGCGCTCGAGTGTACTGCAGTTGCGCTCCAGCACAAGTGCGTTGATGTGCTGATGAATGTTTGGCAGAACTGCAAAACAGTGAAACAAAAAAGAAAAACAAAAGAAAATCTTTTTTTTTTTTTGGTTAGAAGAAGAATAAAACAAAATAATAATAAAAAAATTGCAGAATTAAAATCCTAATTATAACTAGTAGAAGGATAAAATTAATCTAGATGTAAATCATTTTCAAAAATACAAACAATTCCCCGGCAACGGCGCAAAAACTTGTTGTGAGTTTTAATTACTCACAAGTGCACGAGTAGTTTGCAATGTAGCTTTTTGCAAGTGCGAGGTTGAATCCACAGAGAATAGTGTTTTTGAAAACAATTTTAATCTAAACTAATTTTATCCTAACCTAGTTCCAAAAGGTTTTTAATTTTGAAAATAAACAAACATAAACTAAATAAAATAAAAATAATCACAAGATAAAAATACTAAAGTTGTGGAATCCACATCCACCAAGTCGGAACAACGCATTCATATTCATCAATAAAATCTTAAGTTCTCACAAATAGAAACCTATGTATGTCTTGCTATGCTTCACAAATCAATCAAAAAATCTAATGTATCCATCCATTGTACAAAATCACAAAAGATATCCGGATTTAACCAAATCATCAATTGTATCCGTCGGACAAATAACAAGTAGATATCCAATTTTATTTTAATAAAGGTCCAAGCAAACAATTACATGAAATTCTCCTAAAACATCACATGTATCTGGGAATCACAATAGATATCCAAAAGTAATTTCAATAATTGAATTAAAGCAAAACAATTGAAACTTTAAAAACCCATAAACTTAGAATAATATTGACTTACAAAAGTGTTGTCGTTATTCATTGGCGGGGCTCCATCCTCAACCTTAGTTGAGAATTTAGCTCCACATGATTATTGAAAAATAAATCTAAACCTAAAGAAAACTAAAACTAAAGGGAGAAAAACTGTAGAGAATTTCGGACTTGGTCTCCGGCCTCGCTTTTCTTGAAGCTTACACTAAAAACATAAAACTAACACAAAGCATTCGATTATGACACAGCTAAAGGATTAACTAATGTAAATTAAGAAGTCCAAATGTGCAATATTTGGCACACATCAGGTTGGCCCACATGACTCTTCTGGAGTATCTCAGAGGTACAACATGGTTTCTTAAGCTATGATCTGTTTCTTAAATAATTTTGTTATATGGGTTTCTTTAGTTTGTTTGCTTGCCTAGTAATCAGAGGAAAAGAAGAGAAAAGAAAAAACAAAAAAAAAAAAGAAGAAAAGAGTTTTGAATTTTTGACTTAGCTTGTGAATATATTGGGTAATTTGCGAATCAATCATTGTCTCGTGGGTCGCCCCACTTGAAGTTTCTTACACATTTTGAGTCGTGTTTTTTTAATTTGAATTGGGGTTTTGTAGTTTCTTTCTTTGGTTGTCCGAATAAATGCTGTGAAAGAAATATGAGAAGAGAAAGTGTTGAAACTTGTGTTGTGCCAAATACTACCTAAATTAATAGATAATATTTAGTACATTTTACTCGCAAGTGCACAAAATCAAACGATAGTATAGTGCAGCAAGTACGAGATCGATCCCACGGAGATTGTTGATTTTGTTTTAGAAGTAATTAAAATACCAAAATTGTCACAAGATTGATATTGACACTAAAGAAAAGAAATAAAGATAAAGATAAGGTAAAGGTAGGCCTTTGATATCTATCACTAATCATGCTAAAATAATATAACAATATACCAATGATCCAATCATATTATGAATACTAAATATTTGCCAACGTAAGGGCATGGGTGTATACTCCTTAAGCTATTGATTTTCCTAAGCAATGAATTAGGCATGGATGTATACTTTAACTCTTTTCTTTCTTAAAGGATTTAGCATGGGTGTATACTAAGTTGTTATTTAAGAAAGCATAAATCTATGGAAATTGACAAACACACGGAACCTAAGGTATGGGTGTATACTCCCAGTTTTGTTACTCTTATTAAACCGAGGACTTGGTCATCGAAATTGATTTAATTAACTAATCCATACCACATGTATATAATGGCCAATCACACACATATGAGGAATTCAAGAAAACAAGAATTAATCAAGTTAAGTAACACAATATAATTATCACAAAGGCGCCAATATTGAAATATTAAATAAACATAATTAAGGCTTCAATCTAGCCCCCCTTAAAGTTAGTTACACATAATTAAAATAAAACTAAAAAGAAAAGGGAAAGAAAGAATCGAAAACCGCTCATAGAAGTAGCCTCCAATTCCTCTCCCAAAAGTTGTCTCCTTCAAATTGTGTATTGAATTGTGAGGCTTAGAGGTCTATTTATAGGGCTTAGGAGAGTCCTACAAGCCCTAGTAATCCTAGAAAATTTGGAGATTTAAGTCCTAGTCCAATTAGGATAAAGAAAACCTAAGTCCAAATCGGAATAAGATTCGTCCAGAATTGCGTTCTAATCTTGCGGGGTGATTTTGGCATAGTGGCAGTCCGAATTAGGAAAATGCTACTTTATTATGATTTGTATAATTTTGAGTTAGCTTTCCAATGCCAATTGAATCATCTCTTTATTATGATTTGTTATGATCAAAATACCGAGACGTGTGCAGAATCCAAATTTGAATCCACTCCAATTTGAGAAATTCCGATTTAATCATTTCCTTTATTTGATTAAACTTCACCACATCATATTATGATTGGTTAAGCTTAATCATCATATCTTAGGTCTTCCCAATTTGCCCTTTAAGCTTGGAACTTTTCCGAAAACGCTTTCTTTTCCTCCAAAAACCTATAGAACAATGAAAATACAAAAAGGAAGTAAAATACCACAAACTAATAATACTAATGAATTAACACATATAAGTTTAAGGGCTAAAATATGAATATTTTGGCACTTAATAAACCCCCAAACTTACATATTGCTAGTCCCTTAGCAACACGAAACTAAAAACAAAATGGAAAAACAGAAAACAAAAAGATAAATCCATCTTTCGTGAGATGTACGATTGCATTTAGTATATGCAACAAGCCTTTTAAATCCCTAGGAATTCCCTAGAGGACGAGTGAAGTCTCGTGGGAATTTTCTAGGAATGTTACCCACAAACATTATGCAAGAGTTCATGCTATCCGAAAATTTAGGTACCACTCTAAACCATGATTTTCATTAATTAGCAAGCTTAAAAGGATAAACTCCATCTTCACAATGAATTGGAATTTTAAAGTTTAATCACTTATAAAAGACATGCTAAGGCATCACAAGTTTAAAACAGTGTAAAGTGAACTAGCACACAAATATGAAACTTCCAATTATTTCCAATGTGCAATGTCTCAATATTTCAAAGTTCATTGAAATCCCTATTAGAATGAATATCTATGGCATAATTTTTCTTTTCTTTTTTCTCTCTTTTTTTCTTTTTGGTCAAGTTGTGCAATATTTGGTTCCCTTAAGCTTTCTAATTAACCCATGTAGTGAGTGTTAAGTCAATGACTCCCAAACCAGATGGTTTTAGGGCATTAGGTGTAAAACACCCGTAAGGCCTTACTAAGTTGAGTCAAAAAGGCTACGAAATCAAACTAACCATGATATTAATCAAATCAAAATTCTCCACCTTTTGACTTGAACGTTCAATGCTTTGAGGCAAGAGGTTCAGTTACTTAGTGAAAAGCTTATCAATGATCATCATTTTTTTTTTCTCTTTTTATATATAAATATGCCAAAGTATCCATCTAATAAGTCATCCAGTTTTACCCAAGACATAGAAACACACACATCAGACTTTCATGTCATAGCCCACAAATTATGTGCTAATGTGCTTGTATAGATTAGATCAAACATGTGAATTCTCAACTGCCAAAAGCAAGTAGCCAAAAGGAAAAAATCTTATCATCAGATCATGTGTTCAAAATTTTAAGCTCACCAATGAGAATCAAATCACAATTTTTTAAAATCAACC
>NC_081543.1:22175328-22179981 GCF_901000735.1 Corylus avellana | reverse complement strand
GATGGATTGCCTTAGACTGGGGCTAAGACAAGAATAGGATTGACCATATAACTGTGGAGATGGCTCCTCTTCATGAAGTTGTGGTGCTTGAATTCCAGGAGCTTGAGCTTGCCACGAGAGATTAAATTGTTGGCTCCATGGCGGGTTATAAGAAAGAAAATAGCTGTCGTTCTCCGATGTGTTCATATGCCCAAAAAAATAGTTAGAAATTTGTCTTATTGAAGGACATTCTCTAACATGGTGATAAGGGTCATGGCATAATGAACACGGTCCATGGCGCGTCGGAATGTCTCCCCACATGTGTGAAATTAAAAATAAAATAACAAAAAGTTAAAAGAAAAAAAAAATTATAAGAAACAAAATTAAAAATAAAACTTACGAAGATGCAGACTCAACTGACCCTGCATGAAAAGAAAAGGAAAAAAATCAGATCTATAATTAGTGCAGTAACTGTGTTGCTGTCTGGATGTGCGATCGATCGCACCGTCAGGTGCGCTCGATCGCCCTGGATGGGCGCTCGAGCACACCTCTGGAGGTAGAACAGTAACTATGAAAAAACTTTAGAAAAACAGAAATAAACTTAGGGAAAAAAAAAATTCAAACAAAATAAAACAATCCCCGGCAACGGCGTCAAAAACTTGTTGTGTCAAATACTACCTAAATTAATAGATAATATTTAGTACGTTTTACTCGCAAGTGCACAAGATCAAACGATAGCATAGTGCAGCAAGTATGAGATCAATCCCATGGAAATTGTTGATTTTGTTTTAGAAGTAATTAAAATACCAAAATTGTCACAAGATTGATATTGATACTAAAGAAAAGAAATAAAGATAAAGATAAGGTAAAGGTAGGGCTTTGATATCCACCACTAATCATGCTCAAATAATATAACAATATGCCAATGATCTAATCATATTATGACTATATAATGTTTGCCAACGTAAAGGCATGGGTGTATACTCCTTAAGCTATTGATTTCCCCAAGCAACGAATTAGGCATGGGTGTATACTCTAACTCTTTTATTTCTTAAAGGATTTAGCATGGGTGTATACTAAGTTGTTCTTTAAGAAAGCATAAATATATGGAAATCGACAAACACACGGAACCTAGGGCATGGGTGTATACTCCCGGTTTTTCATGTTGATTAACCCAAGAACCCGGTGTGAAATTATTTTGTTACTCTTATTAAACTCAGGACTCGGTCATCCAAATTGATTTAATTAACTAATCCATACCACATGCATATAATGACCAATCACATACATATAAGGAATTCAAGAAAATGGGAATTAATCAAGTTAAGCAACACAATATAATTATCACAAAGGCGCCAATATTGAAATATTAAATAAATATAATTAGGGCTTCAATCTAGCCATCCTTAAGAGTTAGTTACACATAATTATAATAAAACTAAAAAGAAAATGGAAAGAAAGAACCGAAAATCGCTCTTAGAAGTCGCCTCCAATTCTTCTCCCCAAAGTTGTCTCCTTCAAATTGTGTATTGAATTTTGAGGCTTAGAGGTCCATTTATAAGGATTTGGAGAGTCCTATAAGCCCTAGTAATCCTAGGAAATTTGGAGATTTAAGTCCTAGTCCAATTAAGATAAAGAAAACCTAAGTCCAAATCAGAATAGGATTCGTCCAAAATTGCGTTCCTATCTTGTGGGGTGATTTTGGCATAGCAGCAGTCCGAATTAGGAAAATGCTACTTTATTATGATTTGTATAATTTTGAGTTAGCTTTCCAATGCCGATTGAATCATCTCTTTATTATGATTTGTTATGAACAAAATACCGAGACATGTGTAGAATCCAAATTTGAATACAATCTGATTTTGACTCCAATTTGAGAAATTTCGATTTAATCATTTCCTTTATTTGATTAAACTTAACCACATCATATTATGACTGGTTAAGCTTAATCATATCTTATAGGTGTTCCCAATTGGCCCTTTAAGCTTGGAACTTTTCCGAAAACGCTTTCTTTTCTTCCAAAAACCTATAGAACAATGAAAATACAAAAAGAAAGTAAAATAGCACAAACTAACAATACTAAGGAATTAACACATATAAGTTTAAGGGCTAAAATATGAATATTTTGGCACTTAACAACTTGACCAGTGGCGGACTGAAGTTCATTGATGAGTGCCAAATATTGCATACTTGGACCCCTTTATTTACATTAGTTAATCCTTTAATTGTGTCGTTATTTAATATTTTGTGTTTTTAGTATTTTGTAGGTCGTTGAAGAAAAACTACAGCTTTAAAGGGAAAAATACAAAGTTTT
The DNA here is from genome assembly GCF_901000735.1 of Corylus avellana. Lineage (NCBI taxonomy): Eukaryota > Viridiplantae > Streptophyta > Magnoliopsida > Fagales > Betulaceae > Corylus > Corylus avellana. The sequence goes on along the minus strand of NC_081543.1, from coordinate 22,177,688 downwards.
GAAGAAAGCATACTTTGAGAAGACCTAGATCATGTGGTTAAGTTTAATCAAATCTAAAAAAAGATTAGATTGGATAAAAGTTCAGATTGGATAAAATTTCGGATTTGATTCAAATTCAGATTTTGCACATGTCTCAGTATTTTGACCATAACTTTCCGCTCAAGTATTGGATTGATGTAATTTAAGCGGCATTGGAAATCTAACTCAAAATAATACTGTTCATTGGAAATAGGATTTTCCTAATTCAAATGGTTACTATGCCAAAATCGCCCCGCAATAAAAGGACACTAATCTGGATGAATCCTATTCCGATTTCAGACTTCTATTTTGACTGGAAGACAGACCTCCGAATTATCTTGGTTTAATAAGGCTTCTACAACTTTCCTAAGCCTATAAATAGACATCTTTGCATTCAAGAAAAGATACACAATCCCAGAGAGCAAAATTCTTTAGTTTAGTTTCCCTTTAGTTTAGTTTAGGTTTAGATTTTAGTTTTATTGATGTGGAGCTAAATTCCCAACTAAGGTTGGGGATGAAGCCTCACTGATGAAGAACAACGTTACTTTTATGTAAGTTTTTATTATTAAGATTTTATTGAGTTTGATTTCAATTGTTTTACTTCTTTTCAATGTGTGAAAAAATTCTTGGATATCTTGTTGTGATTCAAGGATACACCTGATGATTTAAGATAACTTCACATAATTTGGATTTCTTTTGTGATTTGTGCAATGAATAGATACATGTGATGGTTTTGATTAATCTTTTAAAGCACAGTAAAACATACATAGGATTTTAATTATGAGAACTTCGGATTAATATTGATGAACATGGAAGTATGTTGTTATGATTTGGTGAGTGTGGATTCCGAAACCTTAGTAACTTAGTAACTTTATCTTAGTTTAGTTTGTTTTATTTAGTTTATGTTTATGTTTTTATTTTCAAAACCCAAATTCAAAACCCTTTTGGAACTAGCTTAGGATAAAATTAGTTTAGATATAAGTTGTTCTTTCAAAAACACAATTATCTGTGGGTTTGACCTCGTACTTGCAAAACATTATATTGCAAACGATTCGTGCATTTGCGAGTATATTAAAATTTGCAGAACATTCATCATAACTAACCATTCTATATCAGATTATCTGCAGTAGATGTTGGCCTCAAGTCCAAAGAATAATCAACTGGAAGATGCCTCTGTGAAAGCTGGGAAGACGAAACACTAGAATGATTAATAGCACACTAGAAGAAACACTAGAATGTCCCACATTGCTAAAAAAATGGAACCCTCCAAGGTTGCTTTTCTATAAAAAGGAGGCATATCCTTCCTTCTAAATCCAAGCTAGCTTGTTGAGCCCAATGACCCATTTTGAGTTGGGTGTTGAATAAGCCCAAAATACAAATTTTTTTAAAAAATGGTTACCCGGTCCAGATAATCAGGTACAAACTGGAATCTGCCGGTTTCCCAAAATCAAGAACCGGGGTACCCTGGTTCCAGTTCACGATTTTGGCCAATAACTAGGAACCTGGATCGGGTGACACCCCAACTTAGAGAGCATAAAACGGCAGTAGGGTGGACTATTGCCAACATCAAAGGAATAAGTCCAGCCAAATGCATGCATCAAATTCTCCTTAAGGACAAAGTAAAGCCAACCAGGGATGCACAAAGAAGACTTAACCCACACATGAAGGATGTGGTCAGGGCTGAAGTTCTAAAGTTGCTAGAAGTTGGCATTCTCTATCCCATCTCAGATAGTAAATGGGTAAGTTCGGTTCAAGTAGTGCCGAAAAAGAGTGGGACCACAGTAGTGAAGAATGAAGAGGATGAGCTGGTACCTACAAGAATGACCACCGGGTGGAGGGTATGTATTGACTACCAAAGTCTCAACAAGGTAACCAAAAAAGACCACTTTCCTCTGCCCTTTATTGATAAGATGCAAGAGTGGTTGGCTGGCCATAAGTATTATTGCTTCCTAGATGGGTATAGTGGCTACAATCAAATTGTAATAGCACCTGAAGATCAAGAAAAGACCACCTTCAGGTGTCCCTTTGGCATATTTTCCTATAGAGTGATGCTATTTGGATTATACAATGCACTAGCCACGTTTCAAAGATGCATGATGAGTATTTTCTCAGACATGATGGAAAAATTCATTAAGTTTTTATGGATGAATTCAATGTTTTTGGTTCTAACTTTGATGAATGTCTCCACCATCTGCAGCTGGTCCTCAAGAGGTGTGAAGACTGCAATCTAGTGCTTAATTGGAAAAAGTGCCACTTTATGGTACAACAAGGCATCATGTTGGGTCATGTTATTTCCAGAAAGGGCATTGAGATGGATAAAGTGAAAATTGACATCATTTCCA
>NC_081543.1:22152649-22175228 GCF_901000735.1 Corylus avellana | reverse complement strand
TAGCCCAAAAAAAAAAAGAAAAAAAAAAAAGAGAGTGAAACAACTCATATAGATTCCTAATGACATGATGGTGTGTTCACAATGTTAAACAAGCCAATGAAAATCAAACCACAGCTACAACTAACTCATGCTTAACAACATATGAATTTTTTTTTTTAATTAATTAATTAATTTTTTTTTAACAAAAAGACAAACATATAAACAAAAGCAGACAGAGTGTCTTTCCATACCCCCCAAACTTGAATTACACATTGTCATCAATGTAATGGAGAAATACATTACCAAAAGTAAGGAAATAACTGAGTGTGCAATAGGCCAAGGCGTCCCCCAAACTTAAACACCAAAACACCTGTCAAAAACTAATAGCAATATGTTTTCACAGGAACAAACATCAAAATATTAATTGCTGTCAGAAACAAAAAATAAAATGACAAAAGGAAAAGAACTCAAAAATGAAGTGCGGAAAATAAAATACTGCACTTTTCCTGATCATTTGGTTGTCCAATCAATCCCTTCCACCCTTTCTTCTTTAGATTTTGATATCCCTCTGGAAGGATATTTCGCCATCTCAGGTAGCCTAATTGCTTGCTTCAAAGGATCTTCTTAGGAGCATAGTTCCTAGATTTGTGACCTTGTGTGCATAGATCTTTGAGAAGTTGAGCATGAGATGGCTGTTTGAGACATTGAAGAACTGAAGCTTGGGGTTCATGAAATGTCTCAAGAGGAATTGTGACGAAGGAATGAGTTTCAGTACTCACTTCCTTGTCATCAGACAAACTTGGAGTTGGCGGGGGCTCAATTTGCTCCTCTTTTTCTTCCACCTTGTTTACAACTTTTTCCTCACTCTCAAGTATGGTGGTGGTTTGGACATGCTCATGTGAAGACTTGCTAGCATTATCCTCATCAATCATGTAATGGTTAATGAATGGACTATTGTCTATCCGGTGAGAAGTATGATAACAATATGAACATGACTTATGAGGTGTGTGAGTGTAAGGAGGCTGGGTATGGGCACGCCTAGCTGCCATGAGTTGGTTTACACTCTCCTTTAAGTCATCGATGTGGGTAGTTGGAAAATGTTGCACTAATGACTCTTGAGGAGGATAATTGCAAGATGAAGGCATGGAAGATTTGCTGTCGAACTGTGGATATTCAAGATGGTGCAGTTCATGAGATTCGGGAGCATAATTTCCCGTAGCATGAGCTTCCCAAGAGAAATCAGAATGGTTGCTCTAGTCCGGGGTGTAAGAATTGGAATTTGATTCAAACCCCGGGCTAAAGAAATTGGTGTTCATCTGCTCATATGAAAAATTGGAAAATTGTCCCCAAGATGGACAATTACTAGAATGATGATTAGGATTTAAGCTGTATGAACATAGTTCATGTGGGTAAAATATTTTAGAGTAGTTGGTAGAAAGGGGTGTCCTACAACTAGGAAAAACATTAAAATTACCAAACGGAAAATTCATGCTTCACCCTCACTTTTTAGCATGCAAATATCTCACATAAAATAGTACCCAATTTTTTTTTTTGCTTTTTTTTTTTTTTAGAAAAAATAAAAATAAACAAAAACAAAAATTAAAACTAACAGAGAAGCATAATACTAAACAAAATACCAAAAACTAAAAACAAAAACTCAAAAACTCACAAAACAGACCAAACATAAGTTGGGAAAAATTTCAGGTACAAGTCCGTTTTGGTGCACTTTGCTGAGTTGCGCTCAAGCTCAGGCTACGTGGGATCGAACATAGTTGCGCTGATTCGTTAGTGATGCTGCCTGTTGTGTGCGTGCACTCGAGCGTAGGTGCGCTACATGCTCTGATGGTGCTGTCTACTACGCGAGTGCACTCAAGCACAGAGTGGATAGGATCGAGCGTAGGAGCGCTAATCCGTCTGCTGCTGCTGCTGCCTTGAGCGTTGATGCTCTCGAGCTGATGCATGAAGTTGTCGAGCGCAGGTGCGCTCAATAGGATCACTGCTGCCTTGACTGTGAGTGCGCTTGAGCGTACTGCAGTTGCGCTCTAGCACAAGTGCATTGATGTGCTGATGAATGTTCGGCAGAACTGCAAAACAGTGTTAAACAAAAAAGAAAATCTTTTTTTTTTTTTGGTTAGAACAAGAATAAAACAAAATAATAAAAAAAATTGCAGAATTAAAATCCTCATTATAACTAGTAGAAGGGTAAAATTAATCTAGATGTAAATTATTTTCAAAAATACAAACAATTCCCCGGCAACGGCCCAAAAACTTGTTGTGAGTTTTAATTACTCACAAGTGCACGAGTAGTTTGCAATATAGCTTTTTGCAAGTGCGAGGTCGAATCCACAGGGAATAGTATTTTTAAAAACAATTTTAATCTAAACTAATTTTATCCTAACCTAGTTCCAAAAGGTTTTTGATTTTGAAAATAAACAAACATAAACTAAATAAAATAAAAATAATCACAAGATAAAAATACTAAAGTTGTGGAATCCACATCCACCAAGTCGGAAAAACGCATTCATGTTCATCAATAAAATCTTAAGTTCTCACAAATACAAATCTATGTATGTCTTGCTATGCTTCACAAATCAATCAAAAGATCTAATGTATCCATCAATTGTACAAAATCACAAAAGATATTTGGATTTAACTAAATCATCAATTGTATCCGTCGGACAAATAACAAGTAGATATCCAATGTTATTTTAATAAAGATCCAAGCAAACAATTACATGAAATTCTCCTAAAACATCACATGTATCCGAGAATCACAATAGATATCCAAAACTAATTTCAATAATTGAATTAAAGCAAAACAATTGAAACTTTAAAAACCCATAAACTTAGAATAATATTGACTTACAAAATTGTTGTCGTTATTCATCGGTGGGGCTCCATCCTCAACCTTAGTTGAGAATTTAGCTCCACATGATTATTGAAAAATAAATCTAAACCTAAAGAAAACTAAAACTAAAGGGAGAAAAACTGTAAAGAATTTCGGACTTGGTCTCCGGCCCCCCTTTTCTAGAAGCTTACACTAAAAACATAAAACTAACACAAAGCATTCGATTATGACACAGCTAAAGGATTAACTAATGTAAATTAAGAAGTCCAAATGTGTAATATTTGGCACACATCAGGTTGGCCCACATGACTCTTCCGGAGTATCTCAGAGGTACAACATGGTTTCTTAAGCTATGATCTGTTTCTTAAATAATTTTGTTATATAGGTTTCTTTAGTTTTTTTGCTTGCCTAGTAATCAGAGGAAAAGAAGAGAAAAGAAAAAACAAAAAACAAAAAAAAAAGAAGAAAAGAGTTTTGAATTTTTGACTTATATTGGGTAATTTGCAAATCAATCATTGTCTCGTGGGTCACCCCACTTGAAGTTTCTTACACATTTTGAGTCATGTTTTTTTAATTTGAATTGGGGTTTTGTAGTTTCTTTCTTTGGTTGTCCTAAAAAATGTTGTGAAAGAAATATGAGAAGAGAAAGTGTTGAAACTTGTGTTGTGCCAAATACTACCTAAATTAATAGATAATATTTAGTACATTTTACGCGCAAGTGCACAAAATCAAACGATAGTATAGTGCAGCAAGTACGAGATCGATCCCACGGAGATTGTTGATTTTGTTTTAAAAGTAATTAAAATACTAAAATTGTCACGAGATTGATATTGACACTAAAGTAAAGAAATAAAGATAAAGATAAGGTAAAGGTAGGGCTTTGATATCTACCACTAATCATGCTCAAATAATATAACAATATGCCAATGATCCAATCATATTATTAATACTAAATATTTGCCAACGTAAGGGCATGGGTGTATACTTCTTAAGCTATTGATTTTCCTAAGCAACGAATTAGGCATGGGTGTATACTTTAACTCCTTTCTTTCTTAAAGGATTTAACATGGGTGTATACTAAGTTGTTCTTTACGAAAGCATAAATCTATGAAAATCGACAAACACACAGAACCTAAGGTATGGGTGTATACTCCCGGTTTTTCATGTTGATTAACCCAAGAACCCGGTGTGGGATTCTTTTGTTACTCTTATTAAACCCAAGACTCGGTCATCCAAATTGATTTAATTAACTAATCCATACCATATGCATTTAATGGCCAATCACACACATATGAGGAATTCAAGAAAACAAGAATTAATCAAGTTAAGCAACACAATATAATTATCACAAAGGCGCCAATATTGAAATATTAAATAAACATAATTAGGGCTTCAATCTAGCCCTCCTTAAAAGTTAGTTACATATAATTAAAATAAAACTAAAAAGAAAAGGGAAAGAAAGAATCGAAAACCGCTCCTAGAAGTAGCCTCCAATTCCTCTCCCGAAAGTTGTCTCATTCAAATTGTGTATTGAATTGTGAGGCTTAGAGGTCTATTTATAGGGCTTAGGAGAGTCCTAGAAGCCGTAGTAATCCTAGGAAATTCGGAGATTTAAGTCCTAGTCCATTTAGGATAAAGAAAACCTAAGTCCAAATCGGACTAAGATTCGTCTAGAATTGCGTTCTAATCATGCGGGGTGATTTTGGCATAGTGGCAGTCCTAATTAGGAAAATGCTACTTTATTATGATTTGTATAATTTTGAGTTAGCTTTCCAATGCCGATTGAATCTTCTCTTTATTATGATTTGTTATGATCAAAATACCGAGACGTGTGCAGAAACCAAATTTGAATCCAATCCGATTTTGACTCCAATTTGAGAAATTCCGATTTAATCCTTTCCTTTATTTAATTAAACTTAACCACATCATATTATGATTGGTTAAGCTGAATCATATCTTATAGGTCTTCCCAATTTGCCCTTTAAGCTTGGAACTTTTCCGAAAATGCTTTCTTTTCTTCCAAAAACCTACAGAACAAAGAAAATACAAAAAGGAAGTAAAATAGCACAAACTAACAATACTAAGGAATTAACACATATAAGTTTAAGGGCTAAAATATGAATATTTTGGCACTTAACACACCTCCAAACTTACATATTGCTAGTCCCTTAGCAATACGAAACTAAAAACAAAATGGAAAAACAGAAAACAAAAAGATAAATCCATCTTTCGTGGGATGTATGATTGCATTTAGTATATGCAACAAGCCTTTTAAACCCTAGGAATTCCCTAGAGGACGAGTGAAGTCTCGTGGGGATTTTCTAGGAATGTTACCCACAACATTATGCAAGAGTTCATGCTATCCAAAAATTTAGGTGCCACTCAAAACCATGATTTTCATTCATTAGCAAGCTTAAAAGGATAAACTCCATCTTCACAATGAATTGGAATTTTAAAGTTTAATCACTTACAAAAGACATGCTAAGGCATCACAAGTTCAAAACAGTGTAAAGTGAACTAGTACACAAATATGAAGCTTCCAATTATTTCCAATGTGCAATGTCTCAATATCTCAAAGTTCATTGAAATCCCTATTAGAATGAATATCTATGGCGTAACTTTTTTTTTTTTTTTTTTCACTCTGTCTTTTTCTTTTTGGTCAGGCTGTGCAATATTTGGTTCCGTTAAGCTTTCTACTTGACCCATGTAGTGAGTGTTAAGTCAATGACTCCCAAATCAGATGGTTTTAGGGCATTAGGTGTAAAACACCCCTAAGGCCTTACTAACTCGAGTCAAAAAGACTACAAAACCAAACTAACTATGACATTAATCAAATCAAAATTCTCCACCTTTTGACGTAAACGCTCAATGCTTTGAGACAAGAGGTTCAGTTACTTAGTGAAAAGCTTATCAATGATCATCATTTTTTTTCTCTTTTTTATTTTTTATTTTTTTCTATACTTTTTTTCTCTTTTTATATATAAAAATGCCAAAGTATCCATCTAATAAGTCATCTGATAATATTCATATTTTCAGCCCTTAACTCGCATGTTTTATTCCTTTGGTTTTACTTAATTAGGCCATTTTAATTCTTTTTTGTGTTTTTCATGTTTTGACAGGCTTTTGGAAGAAAAGGAAGTAAAACTAGGTGATTTGGGCTCAAAAAGAGAAATTGGGAAAAGATTGTAGCCCCTGACAATGCGATAGATCGCAGGTTCCATGCGATCGAGCGCATGACCAAAGAAAATATGCATGATGCGGCTACGCGCAATCGAGCGCATGACCAAAGAAAATATGCATGATGCGGCTACGCGCAATCGAGCGCACAACAAAAGAGGCTCGATCGCAGACGTGCGATCGAGCACACATGGGTTGCGATCGATCGCACCCGTGCGCATGAGACAAAGTCAAAAGTGCGGCCAGCTTGTTAGTACTTCCATATTAGGGATTTCCAACTCCAACTTGTAATAGGATTAAAACCCTACGAAATTCTTAGGTTTACGTGTATAACAAGGACTTCTAAAGCCTATAAATAAACCTCTTAGCCTCTAGGAATAGTGTGGAGAAAAGAGGCACAAGCTCTGGAAAGGAACTAAAGGCTACATCAAGAGGAGTTTGAGTTTTTCTTCTCTTCCACCCTTTTATTTTTGTTATGTAGTTTATATTTTTATTAGGGCTAGATTGAAGCCCTAATCATGTCTTTTTATGATTGCAATATTGGAGCCTTTGTTACAATTATATTTTGGTGTTTTTAACTTGATTAATACCTATTATCTTGTATTCCTCATATGTGTCTGTCTGGCCAACATATGCATGTGGTATGGACTAGTTAGTTAAATCAATTTGGATGATCGAGTCCTGGGTTTAATAAGAGTAACAAAAGATATCCACACCGGATTCTTGGGTTAATCAACATGGGGAACCGGGAGTAGACACCCATGCCCTTAGGTTGACAAACATTAATTATACTGATATAATTGGCGCATTGGCATATTGTTATCTTAATTAGTCTGATTAGTGGTGGATATCAAAACCCTAATCCTTTTTTAGTTTTGTTTATCTTTTATTTTATTTCTTTATTTTAACTCAATCGTGACAATTGAGTTTTATCTATTAATGAAATGGGAATTTATTTCTAAACATAATTTACCAATTCTCGTGAGAATGATCTCGTATTTGCTTGCTATACTATTGTTTTGATCTTATGTACTTGCGAGTTAAAACGTACTAAATATTATCTATTAATTTAGGTAGTATTTGGCACAACATCATCCAGTTTTACCCAAGACATAGAAACACACACATCAGACTTTCATGTCATACCCCACAAATTATGTGCTAATGTGCTTGTGTAGATCAGATCAAACATGTGAATTCTCAACTGCCAAAAGCAAGTAGCCAAACTGAAAAAATCCTATCATCAGATCATGTGTTCAAAATTTTAAGCTCACCAATGAGAATCAAATCACAATTTTTTAAAATCAACCAAAATTTTAAGACAATATGAACATGCATATATTTATATTTTTTTTCCTTTTCAAAAATGGGACAAAGTGTGTGTAAAGTATCTCCCATACCCCCAAACTTAAACTATACATTGTCCCCAATGTGTGTATAACATGAAAAAATCTTACCCAAGAGATGGATGACATGTTTGGAATGGCATGGCTCATAGCACACCCCCAAAATTGAACTGAAGCACACTTGGTCCTGAAAATTAAAACACTAAAGTAACAAGGGGAAAACAAAACGAAACTAAAAATAACCAACAGAAAAATATAACAAGCAGAAAATAGAAAGGATATGCTATGAGGTGCCTCCCATGAGTGCTAAGTTTAATGTCTTCAGCCAGATTGTGGCACTTTAAACTTGAAGCACCAGTCTTTACTTTTCTTGCACTGAAGGGAATGAATTTTTTCTATTGCAAGATAACTCCAATTGTTTATAGATCGGGGAGGACCACTTTGAGTTTTCTCCAATAGTTTCTCATTTGGGAGGGAATTATGAACTGGATAAAACTCAGGGAATTCATCTATCTTGATGTCCTCAATTTGCTCATCACATAACCCCAACAGACTTCTCTCTTGGATTCTTGGTAATTCGGGAATAGGAGTTGATGTTGAAGAAGTTTTAGTGCTCTCTTCCTTTTCCGATGTAGCTCCTCTAGAACCTCAGTTTGCTCATCTTCTTCTTCCACCTTGTTGGTCTCAGGAGTGGAATCCAACAAGGCCTCAGCTTGCTCATGTATCATGTCAAGGTCTAGATCAAATTCACATTGAGCAAAGTGCTCTTCCAATGGATCCTCCAAACTTGGCTCACTAAACATCTCAGCTTGCTTGAGGAACTTGTCAAGATCCAGGTCAAACTCAAATTGATCAAAACGCTCATTCAATGGATCCTCAAGACTTGGCTCATTAGAAGTTTCAACATGCTCAAGTAGCTTGTCCAGGTCTAGGTCACCTCCAATTTGATCAAAATGCTCTCCCATCGAAACCTCAAGACTTGGCTCACAATAACTCTCCTAAACAATTTCTTCATTCCCAGGTGTGATGGTTGTTTGCTCATGATAGTAAGTGCACTCATCCTCCAGTGCTCATTAGGATTGGCCACCAATTGACTTTGACACTCTTCTTTTTCTTTAAGTATATCTGATACTTGCTAAAAGTGATCTTCTGTCTTGGCCATGGTGGATTGCAACTGTTGATTACAGGCCTTGTTGTGGCTAAGAAAAGTAGACAATGTTTCTTTTAAACTAGCATGCGCTTCTTCTAACGCAGAATTCTTCGGAGGAGGTATCTCTTCTTGGTATTGTTGAGGTGGAGAGGAATATGAATAGTCATATATGGGAGATGGTTCCTCTTCATAAGCTACTATCTTGAAAATGGATTGCCTTAGACTGGGGCTAAGACAAGAATAGGATTGACCATATAACTGTGGAGATGGCTCCTCTTCATGAAGTTGTGGTGCTTGAATTCCAGGAGCTTGAGCTTGCCACGAGAGATTAAATTGTTGGCTCTATGACGGGTTATAAAAATCAAAATAGTTGTCGTTCCCCGATGTGGTCATATGCCCAAAAAAATCGTTAGAAATTTGTCTTATTGAAGGACATTCTCTAACATGGTGATAAGGGTCATGGCATAATGAACATGGTCCATGGCGCGTCAGAATCTCTCCCCACATGTGTGAAATTAAAAATAAAATAACAAAAAGGTAAAAGAAAAAAAAATTAAAAGAAACAAAATTAAAAATAAAACTTACGAAGATGCAGACTCAACTGACCCTGCATGAAAAGAAAAGAAAAAAAATCAGATCTATAATTAGTGCAGTAACTGTGTTTCTGTCAGGATGTGCGATCGATCGCACCGTCAGGTGCGCTCGATCGTACTGGTGCACTCGATCGCCCTAGATGGGCGCTCGAGCGCACCTCTGGAGGCAGAACAGTAACTATGAAAAAACTTTAGAAAAATAGAAATAAACTTAGGGAAAAAAAAAAATTTCAAACAAAATCAAACAATCCCTGGCAGCGGCGTCAAAAACTTGTTGTGTCAAACACTACCTAAGTTAATAGATAATATTTAGTACATTTTACTCGCAAGTGCACAAGATCAAACGATAGTATAGTGCAGCAAGTATGAGATCGATCCCACGGAAATTGTTGATTTTGTTTTAGAAGTAATTAAAATACCAAAATTGTCACTAGATTGATATTGATACTAAAGAAAAGAAATAAAGATAAAGATAAGGTAAAGGTAGGGCTTTGATATCCACTACTAATCATGCTCAAATAATAGAACAATATGCTAATGATCTATCATATTATGACTACTTAATGTTTGTCAACGTAAGGGCATGGGTGTATACTCCTTAAGCTATTGATTTCCCTAAGCAACGAATTAGTCATGGGTGTATACTAAGTTGTTCTTTACAAAAGCATAAATCTATGGGAATCAACAAACACACGGAACCTAGGGCATGGGTGTATACTCCCGGTTTTTGAAGTTGATTAACCCAAGAACCCAGTGTGGAATTATTTTGTTACTCTTATTAAACTCAGGACTCGTTGATCCAAATTGATTTAATTAACTGATCCATACCATATGCATATAATGACCAATCACACACATATAAGGAATTCAAGAAAACAGGAATTAATCAAGTTAAGCAACACAATATAATTATCACAAAGGCGCCAATATTGAAATATTAAATAAATATAATTAGGGCTTCAATCTAGCCCTCCTTAAGAGTTAGTTACACCTAATTATAATAAAACTGAAAAGAAAATGGAAAGAAAGAACCGAAAATCGCTCCTAGAAGTAGCCTCCAATTCTTCTCGCCAAAGTTGTCTCCTTCAAATTATGTATTGAATTTTGAGGCTTAGAGGTCTATTTAAGGGGCTTTGGAGAGTCCTATAAGCCCTAGTAATCCTAGGAAATTCGAAGATTTAAGTCCTAGTCCAATTAGGATAAAGAAAACCTAAGTCCGAATCGGAATAGGATTCGTCCAAAATTGCGTTCCTATCTTGCGGGGTGATTTTGGCATAGCAGCAGTCCGAATTAGTAAAATACTACTTTATTATGATTTGTATAATTTTGAGTTAGCTTTCCAATGCCGATTGAATCATCTCTTTATTATGATTTGTTATGATCAAAATACCGAGACGTGTGCAGAATCCAAATTTGAATCCAATCCGATTTTGACTCCAATTTGAGAAATTTCGATTTAATCATTTCCTTTGTTTGATTAAACTTAACCATATCATATTATGATTGGTTAAGCGTAATCATATCTTATAGGTCTTCCCAATTTGCCCTTTAAGCTTGGAACTTTTCCGAAAACGCTTTCTTTTCTTCCAAAAACCTATAGAACAAAGAAAATATAAAAAGGAAGTAAAATAGCACAAACTAACAATACTAAGGAATTAATACATATAAGTTTAAGGGCTAAAATATGAATATTTTGGCACTTAACAACTTGACCAGTGGCGGAGTGAAGTTCATTGATGAGTGCCAAATATTGCATACTTGGACCCCTTTATTTACATTAGTTAATCCTTTAACTGTGTCGTTATTTAATGTTTTGTGTTTTTAGTATTTTGTATGGCGTTGAAGAAAAACTACAGCTTTAAAGAGAAAAATATAAAGTTTTGAAGAAAACATACTTTGAGAAGACCTAGATCATGTGGTTAAGTTTAACCAAATCTAAAAAAAGATCAGATTGGATTAAAGTTCAGATTGGATAAAATTTCGGATTGGATTCAAATTCAGATTCTGCAGATGTCTCAGTATTTTGACCATAAATTTCCGCTCAAGTATTGGATTGAGGTAATTTAAGCGGCATTGGAAATCTAACTCAAAATACTACAGTTCATTGGAAATAGGATTTTCCTAATTCAGATGGTTACTATGCCGAAATCGCCACGCAATAAAAGGACACAAATCTGGACGAATCTCATTCCGATTTCAGACTTCTATTATGACTGGAAGACAGACCTCCGAATTATCTTGGTTTAATAGGGCTTCTAGAACTTCCCTAAGCCTATAAATAGACGTCTTTGCATTCAAGAAAAGTTACACAATCCCAGATAGCAAAATTCTTTAGTTTAGTTTAGGTTTAGATTTTAGTTTTATTTATGTGGAGCTAAATTCCCAACTAAGGTTGGGGAAGAAGCCACACCGATGAAGAACAAAGTTACTTTTATGTAAGTTTTTATTATTCCGATTTTATTGAGTTTGATTTCAATTGTTTTACTTCTTTTCAATGTGTGAAAAAATTCTTGGATATCTTGTTGTGATTCAAGGATACACCTGATGATTTAAGATAACTTCACATAATTTGGATTCCTTTTGTGATTTGTGCAATGAATAGATACATGTGATGCTTTTGATTAATCTTTTGAAGCATAGTAAAACATACATAGGATTTTAATTATGAGAACTTCGGATTAATATTGATGAACATGGAAGTATGTTGTTATGATTTGGTGAGTGTGGATTCCGAAACCTTAGTAACTTACTATCTTTATCTTAGTTTAGTTTGTTTTATTTAGTTTATGTTTATGTTTTTATTTTCAAAACCCAAATTGAAAACCCTTTTGGAACTAGCTTAGGATAAAATTAGTTTAGATATAAGTTGTTCTTTCAAAAACACAATTATCTGTGGGTTCGACCTCGTACTTGCAAAACATTATATTGCAAATGATTTGTGCATTTGTGAGTATATTAAAATTTGTAGAACATTCATCATAAGTAACCATTCTATATCAGATTATCTGCAGTAGATGTTGACCTCAAGTCCAAAGAATAATCAACTGGAAGATGTCTCTGTGAAAGCTGGGAAGAAGAAACACTAGAATGACTAACAACACACTAGAAGAAACACTAGTATTCCCACATTGCTGAAAAAATGGAACCCTCCAAGGTTGCTTTTCTATAAAAAGGAGGCATATCCTTCCTTCTCAATCCAAGCTAGCTTGTTGAGCCCAATGAGCCATTTTGAGTTGGGTGTTAAATAAGCCCAAAATACAATTTTTTTAAAAAAATGGTTACCTGGTCCAGATAATCGGGTACAAACTGGAATCTTCTGGTTTCCCAAAATCAAGAACCGGGGTACCCCGGTTCCAGTTCCAGTTCCTGGTTTTGGCCAATAACTGGAAACCTGGACCAGGTTGACACCCCTACTTAGAGAGCATAAAACGGCACTAGGGTGGATTATTACCAACATCAAAGGAATAAGTGCAGCCAAATGCATGCATCGAATTCTCCTTGAGGACAAAGCAAAGCCAACCAGGGATGCACAAAGAAGACTTAACCCACACATGAAGGATGTGGTCAGGGCTGAAGTTCTAAAGTTGCTAGAAGTTGGCATTATCTATCCCATCTTAGATAGTAAATGGGTAAGTTAGGTTCAAGTAGTGCCGAAAAAGAGTGGGACCATAGTAGTGAAGAGTGAAGAGGATGAGCTGGTACCTACAAGAATGACCATAGGGTGGAGGGTATGTATTGACTACCGAAGGCTCAACAAGGTAACCAAAAAATACCACTTTCCTCTGCCCTTTATTGATAAGATGCTAGAGAGGTTGGCCGGCCATAAGTATTACTACTTCCTAGATGGGTATAGTGGCTACACAATAGCACCTGAAGATCAAGAAAAGACCACCTTCAGGTGTCCCTTTGGCATATTTGCCTACAGAAGGATGCTATTTGGATTATGCAATGCACTTGCCACGTTTCAAAGATGCATGATGAGCATTTTCTCAGACATGATGGAAAAATTCATGAAGTTTTTATGGATGATTTCGATGTTTTTGGTTCTAACTTTGATGAATGTCTCCACCATCTGCAGCTGGTCCTCAAGAGGTGTGAAGACTACAATCTAGTGCTTAACTGGAAAAAGTGCCACTTTATGGTACAACAAGGCATCGTGTTGACATCATTTCCAAACTGCCTCCTCCTATGATGGTCAGGGGTGTGAAAAGTTTTCTAGAGCATGTCGGATTTTATAGAAGATTCATAAAAGATTTCTTCAACATCTCTAGACCCCTCTGTGTACTGTTGGCTAAAGATGTCAAATTTTTATGGACTGATGAATGCATGGATGCATTTAACAGATTAAAAAAGTTGCTCACATCTGCACCAATAATGATGGCCCCGGATTGGAACCTTTCGTTCGAACATATATGTGATGCTAGTGACTTTGCATTGGGAGTTATTTTGGGTTAGCGAGTTGATAAGGTACCTCATGCCATTTATTATGCTTCTATGGCCTTAAATGATGCTCAACTGAATTATTCCACCACCAAAAAAGAGCATTTAGCTGTCATCTTTGCATTGAAAAATTTTAGGTCATATCTAATTGGATCTAAAGTCATCATCTTCACTGATCAAGCTGCTCCAAGGTACCTGTTTGCAAAGAAAGATGCAAAACCTAGGTTGATCAGATGGGTCTTACTTTTACAAGAATTTGACCTAGAGATCAAGGACAAAAGATGTAGTGAGAATGGGGTGGCAAATCATTTATCAGGCTGCTTCATGAAGAAGAAGGGAGTGAGATTCCCTTAGGTGAACAATTTTCGGATGAGCAGTTATTTGCCATCAATGTCCACCTTCCTTGGTATGCTGACATTGTGAGCTACATCACTACAAGGGTCTTTCCTTTGGGTATGCCCAATCAAGAAAAGAAGAGATTGATGTCCATCTCTCGACAGTACCATTGGGATGAACCCTATTTATTCAAATTCTGCCTTGATCAAATCATCCGGAGATGTGTTCCAAAGGAAGAGCATATCAACATCCTACAACATTGCCATCAATTTGCATGCAGCGGACATTTTGGAGCCAAGAAAACGGCACTCAAGGTACTAAAATCTGGATTCTTTTGGCCTACTATATTTATGATGCTTTTGGGTTTTGCAGTTCCTGTGACTGATGCCAAAGGACTGGAACATCTCTTCTCGAAATCAAATGCCCTTACAAAATATTCAAGAGGTCGAACTCTTCAATGTGTGGGGTATTGATTTCATGGGCTTTTCCTAACTCCTTCAGGTATTCATATATTCTTATGGGTGTAGACTATGTGTCCAAATGGGTCGAGGTTGTCCCCTCAAAGACTAATGATCATCGAGTTGTTGTGAAGTTCTTACAGGAAAATATTTTCACTCGATTTGGGACACCAAGGGCAATCATCAGTGATGGAGGAAGCCATTTTAACAATCAACCTTTTGCTTCTTTACTAAAGAAGTACGGGATCACACATAACGTGGGCACTCCGTATCATCCCTAGAACAAGTGGACAAGTGGAGATCAGCAATCGAGAAATCAAGAACATCCTGGAGAAGACGGTGCACACTAACAGAAAGGATAGGTCCTTGAGATTGAATGATGCACTATGGGTCTATTGAACTGCTTACAAGACCCCCATTAGCATGTCACCATATTGGTTAGTCTTTGGGAAGGCATGCCACCTGCCTGTGGAATTGGAGCATCGAGCATACTGGGCCATAAAGGAACTCAATTTCGATCTAAAGCAAGCGGGTGAAAAGCTGAAACTTTAGTTGGGTGAGCTAGAAGAGTTGAGGCATGACTAAGGGATATCACGACAAGCAACTTGTTAGAAGAGAGTTTCATCTAGGGCAAAAAGTATTTATATACAATTCAAGATTGAGACTTTTTTCTAGTAAGCTCAAGTCTTAGTGGTATGGCCCATATAGTGTCACTAAAGTGTTCCCCCATAGAGCATTGTTGGTTTATAACCCAAAAGAAAATCAAACATTCAAGGTTAATGGACACAGAACAAAGCCATACATGGATATGAACTTTGAATCAAGAGAGGAAGATCTGGCGCTCCAATTTGTCCAATATGCAGCATTACCGAGATCATTCGAGCCACAGTTAGAGGAGCTCGAGTGCATCTCCCAAAAATAGTAGCATTGAAGCTATTATCAAAGGCACTTGAGCTCATCTACCCAGTTTAGTGTTATTGACACCACTTCATGCAAGAGAGTCACACAGTCTAGTTGAATACGGTAAACTTAGCACTCTTGAGAGGCACCCCATTCCATGACAAAGTGTTCCTACATTCAAGTTTGGGGGTATGCTATGAGCCATACCTATTCCAATCAGTTTTCTCATCTCCCAGGTATGGGACTTGGATTTCACATGGATGTAGAGACGGTTCAATTTTTCCAAAGTTGGGTAATTACAATTTATATGTGATCTTCTAAACACATACAGGTTGAGATGTCATGGGCCCTACTCTTGTAGGTAGGAGAGAAAATTGAGGAAAGCCTAATTGTCATAGAAAGGCTTGTACATTGATTATTGTGTATTTATCACTTAATTATCTTTATTTATTGTTAGAGAGTAAACTATTTTAAGAAACCTTCATATAATATCTTAATGTAAGTATTAAATAAAATATTATTTCAACTCAAAAGTTTAAAAAATATATTTGAAATTGTAAAATATTATATCACTTATTTAGGTGTATTTGGCATTGCGATTTCATAGACAAAAAAACACAATTCTAAACCAAATCGCAAAAAGTGGATTGTTTGAGATTGTGTTTTTAAAAATTGCGATTTGAAAATGTAGAAAAACTTTGTTTTCAAATTGCAGCAAATGAGATGGTTGTTCAAAAACACACAATTTTAATGTTAAACTGCAATTTGAAAGGCCAAATTGCGATTTTGCCAAACTCTTAACTGCATTTTCAAATATCATGTTTTTGACTCACACATATTAAAATGGCTATTTTTAAATCACAAACCAAAACTGACCCTTAGTCTTTCTTATTATCATCCGATATGAGGTTTCACTCAAAAGGAAAATCTTTAAAAAGTTTACATAAAAAAATAGGGAAAACCTTATATCGTTTGCAAAAGGCCACTTTTGCAGCAGCTTAATGAGTGCCAAATATTGTATATATGAGCCCTTTAATTTACTTATGTTAATCCTTTAGCTGTGTCTTAATCTAACGGTTTGTGTTAGTTTTGGTATTTTAGTGTTTTGCAGGTTGCTAAGGGAAAACTGCAGCTTTAAGGTGAAAAATGCAGATTTTGAAAGAATGTTGGAAAAACAGTCATCCTAGGAAGTAGGAACGAGCGCATCCTCCTAATTTTGAGCGCATATGCGCTCGATCACAGAAGTGTTACGCTCGAACGCATACACACTCACAAGCAATCCATCATTGCGCGAGCACTGCGCTGCAAGAGAAGTCAAGCATGCTCAAGTGTGATCGAGGACACCTAGTGTGCGATCAAGTGCACTCCTCGGACCTAGAAGCACTAAAACCCAAAATTAGGGTTATAAATACCATATTTTTCTAGGGAAACGTACAAAGGCACGCCAGGGACGGTGTTCTTTGTCATTTTCATGTTTTCTGGGTTTTTGTAACTCTGAACACCAATTCTTTTGTAAGTTCTTTGATTTTAATGAAGGTAATTAGTTTCTTTATGATTCATTTTGTCATGAGAGGCTAAACCTTCAACTAAGGTTGAAGATGAAGCCTCATCATTGATTTGTTTGCCTATTTTTATGTTTTATTTGTATAATCTGACGTTTAGTGTAATGTATGTTCATTTCAATTCAATTATTTGATTAAGTTCTTGTAATTGATTGTTTAGATTAACATTTGTGCCAAAGTTGGATATTCAATGTGTTTTATCCGACGGATATATTACATCTTTCAGTTTAAATTGGATATCCATTGTCTTACGTTAATCAAACGGATACATTGGATGCTTTTGATTTAAGTTGGATATGCCTTTTGATTTGTATAATGGATGGATTCATGGAATCTTTCAACATATCATTTTTCTAAAAAAAGAACATGCATAGGATTTTATTGAAATTTTGATGTATGAACAAACATAATAATGTGTGCTTTGATTTTGTGAGTGTGAATTCTGAAACCTTAGTATTTATCTTTTGATTAATTTTGTTTTGTTTTGTTTTCAATTTTCAAAATCAAAATCCTTTTGGAACTAGGTTAGGATTTAATTAGTTTAGATTAAAATTGTTTTCAAAAACACAATTGTCTGTGGGATCCACCTCGCACTTGCAAAACCCTTTATTGCAAACGATTCGTGTACTTGCGAGTAATTAAAATTTGCACAACACAGCCAATAGAAGCCTGACACATCACTTAAAGCACAAAAAATGCACAAAAATAACCTACAACTAAATACACTAGATTTTTGTTGAAACAAGCCCTCTCCGTGGAACTGCACAAGACCCGTGGGTCTGCTGAAACAAGCCCTCTTTGGCAGATCCCTTTAAGGTGATAGAATCCCTAAAGGGTTAACCTTCCACCTCTAGGTTTTACTTTTGAATCTAGAAACGAGTTTTGAGGCATTAAAAACAAGTTTTGAGGCTGGGTCTGACTGAAAAAAGGATGGAGAGGGTGACCCACGGCTGGGTCATGGTTAGACCCAGTCGTGGAGAGAAGACCATAAAAAAAACCAAAAAAAAAAAAACTGAACATGCCACAAACGCCAGATGAAAAAGCCAGATATCAAAAGGAAAAAAAGAAAAAAGAGAGAAAAGTTATTGTTAAGGGCCAAAATATTCTTATTTTAGCCCTTAAACTTATATGTGTTAATTCATTAAGTGTTGTTAAATTATGCTATTTTAGTTCTTTTATGTGTTTTCCATGCTTTTGTAGGCTTTTGGAAGAAAAGGAAGTAAATCTAGAAGATTTGGGCTCAAAGAAAGAAATTGGGAAAAGTTGGAGCTTCTGACAGTGCGATCGAGCGCAGGGAACCTGCAATCGAGCACACTACCAGAGAAGACAAGCGAGTGCAGCCATGTACCCGTGTGCACACAACAGAAGAGTCTTGATCGCAGACATGCGATCGAGCGCACACAGGTTGCGATCGATCGCACCCGTGCGCAGGTGACACATCAGAGGCGGCCAGACTGCTGTTCTTTCCATATTAGGGTTTTCCAAGTCCCACTTGTAATAGGAGTAAAACCCTACGAATTTTCTAAGTTTAATAGTGTCTCAAGGACTTCTAAAGCCTATAAATAAACCTCTTAGCTTCTAGGAAAAAGTGTGGAGAAAGAGGCACAAACTCTAGAAAGGAACTGAAGGCTAGATCAAAAGGAGTTTGGGTTTTTCTTCTCTTCCACCTTTTATTTTCATTATGTAGTTTATATTTTAATTAGAGTTAGATTGAAGCCCTAGTCATGTCTATTTATGATTTCAATATTGGCGCCTTTGCTAGAATTATATTTTGGTGTATTTAACTTTGATTAATGCCTGTTATCTTGTATTCCTCATATGTGTTTGTCTGGCCAACATATGCATGTGGTATGGACTAGTTAATTAAATCAATTTGGATGATCGAGTCCTGGATTTAATAGGAGTAACAAAAGAAATCCATGCTAGGTTCTTGGGTTCATCAACATGAGGAACCGGGAGTAGACACCAATGCCCTAGGCCTCATGTGTTTGTCGATTTTCACAGATTTATGCTTTCTTAAAGAACAACATAGTAGACACTCATGCTAAATCCTTTAAGAAAGAAAAGAATTATAGAGTAAACACACATGCCTAATTTGTTGCTAAGGGAAATCAATAGCTTAAGGAGTAGATACCCATACCCTTAGATTGGCAAACATTAAATATACCAGTATAGTTGGTGTATTGGCATATTGTTATCTTAATTAGTCTGATTAGTGGTGGATGTCAAAACCCTAATCCTTTTTAGTTTTAATTTATCTTTTATTTTATTTCTTCATATTAAATTCAATCGTGACAATTGAATTTTATCTGTTTAATTAAATAGGAAATTACTTCTAATCATAATTTACCAATCCTCGTGGGAATGATCTCGTATTTGCCTACTATACTATCGTTTGATCTTGTGCACTTGCGAGTAAAACGTACCAAGTATTTGCCTATTAATTTAGGTGGGTATTTGGCACAACAAGTTTTTGGCGCCGTTTCCAGGGATTGTTCGATTTTGTTTGGAATTATTTTCTTTAGTTTATTTTTGTTTTTTATTTTTTCTCTTTTTCTAAGTTTTTTCGCAGTTACTGTTTTGCCTCCGGAGGTGCGATCGAGCGCCCATCTAGTGCGATCGAGCGCCCATCTAGGGTGATCGAGCGCACCTCACGGTGCGATCGATCACACATCCGAACAACAGCACAATTACTGCACTAATTATAGATCTGATTTTTTTTTTTTCATGCAGTGTCATTCGAATCTGCATATTAGTAAGTTTTCTTTTTAAATTTCATTTTTATTTTAACTTTTTGTTATTTTAGTTTTAAAATTTTACACATGTGGGGAGGCGTTCCGACACCCCGTGGACCATGTTCATTATACCATGACCCTTATAACCATGTTAGAGAATGTCTTACAATGAAACAAATTTCTAACAAAATTAATGGGTATAAGAATACATCGTTCTCTAGACCGGGGAACGATTACTATCTTGATTCCTACAACCCAACCTGGAGCCAATAGTCAAATTTCTCGTGGCAAGCTCAAGCTCCTAGAAATCATGCTCCACAATTTAATGAACTGCATCATCAATCATATCCGCAGTTCTATGATCATTCATATTTCTCTCAATTGGCTCCACCACTACAAAATCAGATGGCTGCCATGCAGAGGACATTAAATATGCTTGTAAACTCCATGACTACCCGGAACATCGCTCCTATTCAACGAGCCACCCAACTCCAGGTATGTGCCATATGCTCTCATTCTTATCATTCTACTGAAACTTGTCATTTGTATTTATTTGCAAATCAAGAGCAAGAATCAAAGCTGGATAAACTAGAGAGCATGATATACACCCTTGTAACTTCGCAACAGCAATTTATGACTAATAAAGAACAAATCAATACAAGGGTCGATTAAGCGTTTCAAAGAACTGATCAAGCCATTCAAAGACTAGAAGTACAAATGGGACAATTGGCCAAGGAGCGGAGTGCATCCCCCATCAATTGGCCTAAAAAATACCAAGAAGAAGAGTGTCAAAGGCAGTTGATGGGAAACCGCAATGGACAATACATGGAGAAAGAGTGCACCTACTATCATGCGCAAGCTGTCATACTAAGGAGTGAAGAGGTAGTTGAAAATCAAGTTAAAGAGGGGAAGGAGGAGCAAATTGAAGTTCCACAGGAGCCACATCAGGAAAGAGGAAAGCACTAAATTTTTTTCAACATTAGCTCTTATTCCTGAAACACCAAGAGGCCAGGAGAGAAGTCTATTAGAGCTACCACATGAGCAAATTGAGGACATCAAGAAAGAGAAGCTTCCTGAGTTTTCTTCCTACTTTATTCCGGTTCATGATTCCCCACCGAATGAGAAAATGTTTGAGAAAACTCAAAGTGGTCCTCCCCGATCTATAGACATTTGGAAGCATCTTGCAATAGGAAGAATTCATTCCCTTTGGTGCAAGATAAGAAAAGACTGGTACTTCAAGTTTAAAGTGCCACAGTCTGGCTAAAGACGTTAAACTTAGCGCTCATGGAAGGTACCCCATAGCATATCCTATTATTTTTTCTATTTGTTTTTCAATTTATTTTTATGTTTGTCTTTAGTTTTATTTTTGTTTTCCTTTTATTGTTTTAGTGTTTTATTTTGCAGGGACAAGTGTGCTCCAGTTCAAGTTTGGGGTGTGGTATGAGCCATGCTATTCCAAACAATTTCGTCCATATCCCGGGTAAATTCTTTCCATGATATAGACACATTGGGGACAATGTGTAATTTAAGTTTGGGGGTATGGGAGACACTTTACACACACTTTGTCCCAGTTTTAGTTTAGTTTTATTTTTGTTGTTTATGAAAAGAAAAAAAAAAATGTCCCAGTTTTATTTTATTTTTATTTTTGTTGTTTGTGAAAAGAAGAAAAAAAAATGCATAATCATGTTTTTCTTAAAACTTTGGTTGATCTTAAAAATTGTGATTTGATTTCATTGGTGAGCTTAAAATTTTGAACACATGATCTAACAATTGAGTTTTTTCAGTTTGGTTACTTGCTTAGGACAGTTGAGAATTCACATGTTTGATCTGATTTTACACAAGCACAGTAGCACATAATTTGTGGGGTATGACATGAAAGTCTGATGTGTGTGTTTCTACGTTTTGGGTGAAACTGGGTGATCTATTAGATGGATACTTTGGCATATATATGTGTGATAAAACAAAAATGATGATCATTGATAAGCTTTTCACTAAATAACTGGACATCTTGCCTCAAAGCATTGAGTGTTCACGTCAAAAGGTGAAGAATTTTGATTTGGTTAAAGTCATGGTTAGTTTGGTTTCGTAACCTTTTTTACTCGAGTTAATAAGTCCTAGGGGTGTCTTAACACCTAATGCCCTAAAACCATATGGTTTGGGAGTCATTGACTTAACACTCGTTACATGGGTCAATTAGAAAGCTAGGGAACCAAACATTGCACAGCCTGACGAGAAAAAAAAAAAAATGCCATTCTAATAGGGATTTCAGTGAACTTTGAGATATTGAGACATTGCACATTGGAAATATTTGGAAGCTTCATATTTATGTGCTAGGTCAATTTACTCTATTTCGAACTTGTGATACCTTAAGCATGCCTTTTGTAAGTGATTAAATTTTAAAATTCCAATTCATTGTGAAGATGGAGTTTATCTTTTTAAACTTGATAATGAATGAAAAATCATGGTTTTAGTGATACCTTAATTTTTGAATAACACGAACTCTTGCATGATGTTTGTGGATAACATTTCTGGAAAACCCTCACGTGACTTCACTCATCCTTTAGGGAATTCCTAGGGGTTTAAAAGGCTTGTTGCATATGTTAAATGCAATCGACATCCTATGAAAGATGGATTTATCTTTTTGTTTTCTATTTTTCATTTTGTTTTTAGTTGTATATTGCTAAAGGACTAGCAATATGTAAGTTTTGGGGTGTGTTAAGTGTCAAACTATTCTTATTTTAACCCTTAAACTTATATGTGTTAATTCCTTAAGTGTTGTTAAATTATGCTATTTTTGTTCTTTTATGTGTTTTCCATGCTTTTGTAGGCTTTTGGAAGAGAAGGAAGTAAATCTGGAAGATTTGGGCTCAAAGAGATAAATTGAGAAAAGTTGGAGCTCCTAATAGTGCGATCAAGCGCACTACTAGAGAAGACAGGTGAGTGCGGCCATGTACTCCTGTTCACACAACAGAAGAGTCTTGATGGCAAACATGCGATCGAGCGCACACGGGTTGCGATCGATCGCACCCATGCGCAGGTGACACATCAGAGGCGG
>NC_081543.1:22149963-22152549 GCF_901000735.1 Corylus avellana | reverse complement strand
CCAAACCGGTGACACCGACCGGACTCTCTCTCCTCTCTCCCTCTCCGGCACTCCCTCTCGGCTCTCCCTCTCGGCTCTATCTCCCTTGGACCCTCTCGGCTCTCTCATCTAAAAAGGGTGGTTTTCAAATTTCACACCCCTGCAGTTGCCAGCTCCCCCCCACCCAAACCGGCGACCGAGTCACCACTCACCGGACATTTTACAATTAATTTTTTAAAATTAGTATTTATCCATTTGGAATTTTGGATGTTGTCTATATTACATACAAATTAAAAGAAGATGATCTATGGAGGAAGTGTTTGAATGATGTAAAGGCATCAATGGCAAAATAAGGCTTCCATTTAATATGCACCAAATTTTTGACAAGTAATTGTTATATAGTCATTGAATCTTATTAAACTACTTGATAGCATATACTTTAACTAATTATTATGTGTGTAGAGGACTAATGAAGAAATTGTTCAAGATGCATTCGAGTCATTTGAAATTGACGACGATGTTGTTGAAGTAAATTTACTAGGAGATGACTCTGTTTCTATGGGGAATAAGAAAAAGGGAAAGAAGCGTAGGAAGACCTTAGATGTTTGGCAATATTATGACATCGTTCCTAATGCTGATCCAAATGACCCGGAGGTATGGGCAAAATGCAAGACGTGTGGTAATAAATATAGGGCTCGAAGTTCATATGGAACTGGAAATTTAATAAGGCATAGTAAAAAATTGCGGGGAGAGAAACAGTCGTAATGTTGGCCAAATGCTTTTAGCTGGAAAAGCAGGATCTCTGGGGGTAAGTGACTCTAAATTTGATCCTAAAAAATATAGAGAATTGTTGGTTGCGGCGGTTATTAAGCATGATTTGCCATTTTCATATGTTGAATATGATGGTGTAAGAGCAGTACATCAATACTTGCGTGCAGATGTACCTTTTATCTCTAGAAATACTGGTAAGGCTGATTTGGTTAAGATGTATTTGAGGGAGAAACAAATGGTTAAATCTATGTTGAATGCTTGTCCTGGGAGGGTTTGTTTAATATCTGATTTGTGGACTTCTTTGGCAACTGATGGGTATATCTGTCTTACTGCACATTTTATTAACAAAGATTGGGTCTTAACCAAGGGGGTGTTAAACTTTTCATTTATGCCCCCACCACACAATGGTATCTTTTTGTCTGATGTTATATATAACTTGCTATAAGAGTGGGGGATTGAGAACAAGATTTTTAGTATAACATTGGATAATGCTTCTTCCAATGATAGTTGTGTTGGGTTCTTAAAAGATAAATTGAACATGAAAAAAGCCCTTCCTTGTGATGGTGATTTCTTTCATATGCGTTGTTATGCTCACATTCTTAATTTGATAGTGCAAGATGGATTGAAAGAGATCAATGATGCTATCCAAAAGGTTCGAGATAGCGTGAAGTATGTTAGGGGATCACAAGTGCGAAAGCAAAGTTTTCTTCAAGCAGTGAATCAAATGTCATTGGATAGTCATAAAGGGTAAAAACAAGATGTGCCAACCAGATGAAATTCTACATATCTGATGCTTGAGAGTGTAGTTCACTATAGGCGTGCTTTTAGTTATTTGGAGATGACTGATAAAAACTATAAGCATTGTCCTACTGCAGTTGAGTGGGAAAAAGTGGATCATATTAAAAGTTTCTTAGCTTGCTTTTACCAAGCTACATGTGCCTTTTCTGGTACTAAGTATCCCACTGCCAACTTAAACTTTCACATGATTGCCATGATTTATGTGAGCTTGAAGGAAGACGTTGTGAGTGAAGATGAGCATAAGAGTTTAATGGCAAGTCAAATGCTCTCTCAATTTGAGAAATATTGGTTGGACTTCAGTGAAGTATTGGTTGTTGCAGTTATCTTAGATCCTCGTTACAAGCTTCATCTTGTAAATTATTACTATACGAAGATCTATGGAGTTATGAATTCTACACAGTATGTGAATGTTAGTGATAAATTAAAGAGCCTTTTTATGGAGTATAGTGCTTCTTCTATACCTTCAAGTTCAAGCTCCATAATTGTTCAGCAGCCCCAAGTAACTCGAGCAACACTACCTTGGGAATGGGTAAATAATATTATAATATTATTGATTTCTTATCTTTTTAGTAACTTAGTATATAATCTTTTTAGTAACTTAGTAGCTTAGTATATAATCTTTTTAATACTCTTAATTATTTATGTTTATATTCTCTCTTTTTCATGTAGGAATATTGGCATTTGGTGGAGTCAATGTTAATTCACAAAAGATTCAATTGGAAATTTATTTGGAGGAACCTAGGTCTGTGGCTGTGAATGATTCATTTGACATCCTTTCATTTTGGAAAGGAAATGAATTTGGATATCTTGAAGTAGCTGCAATGGCTCGTTATGTTTTGAGTATTCCTGTTTCCACGGTTGCTTCAAAATCCACTTTTAGTATTAGTGGACGTGTGATTGATCAATATAGGACTCACTCAAGCCTGATATTGTTGAGGAATTAATTTGCACTAGAGATTGGTTGTATGGAGATCAAGGTAATATTATTTATTTGCATATTTAATTTCTTTATTTACTTGTATTATTTTTTTAACTACA
>NC_081543.1:22092649-22149863 GCF_901000735.1 Corylus avellana | reverse complement strand
GGTATGTGCCATATGTTCTCATTCTAATCATTCTATTGAAACTTGTCCTTTGTATTTATCTGCAAATCAGGAGCAAGAATCAAAGCTGGATAAACTGGAGAGCATGATATACACCTTGGTAACTTCGCAACAGCAATTTATGACTGATAAAGAACAAATCAATACAAGGGTCGATCAAGTGTTTCAAAGAACCGATCAAGCCATTCAAAGACTAGAAGTACAAATGGGACAATTGGCCAAGGAGATGAGTGCATCCCCCATCAATTGGCCTCAAAAATACCAAGAAGAAGAGCGTCAAAGGCAGTTGATGGGAAACCCCAATGGACAATATATGGAGAAAGAGTGCACCTACTATCATGCGCAAGCTGTCACACTAAGGAGTGAAGAGGTGGTTGAAAATCAAGTTAAAGAGGGGAAGGAGGAGCAAACCGAAGTTCCACAGGAGCCACATCAGGAAAGAGGAAAGCAATAAAATTTTTCAACATTAGCACTTATTCCTAAAACACCAAGAGGTAAGGAGAGAAGTCTGTTAGAGCTACCACATGAGCAAATTGAAGACGTCAAGAAAGAGAAGCTTCTTGAGTTTTCTTCCTACTTTATTCCAGTTCATGATTCCCCACCGGATGAGAAACTATTTGAGAAAACTTAAAGTGATCATCCCCGATCTATAGACATTTGGAAGCATCTTGCAATAGGAAGAATTCATTCCCTTTGGTGCAAGAGAAGAAAAGACTAGTGCTTCAAGTTTAAAGTGCCACAGTTTGGCTGAAGATGTTAAACTTAGCGCTCATGGGAGGTACCCCATAGCTTATCCTATTATTTTTTCTATTTGTTTTTCAATTTATTTTTATGTTTGTCTTTAGTTTTATTTTTGTTTTCCTTTTATTGTTTTAGTGTTTTATTTTGCAGGGACAAGTGTGCTTCAGTTCAAGTTTGGGGGTGTGCTATGAGCCATACTATTCCAAACAATTTCGTCCATATCCCGGGTAAATTCTTTCCATGATATAGACACATTGGGGACAATGTGTAATTTAAGTTTGGGGGTATGGGAGACACTTTACAAACACTTTGTTCCAGTTTTAGTGTAGTTTTATTTTTGTTGTTTATGAAAAGAAAAAAAGAAATTGTCCCAGTTTTATTTTATTTTTATTTTTGTTGTTTGTGAAAAGAAAAAAAAAATGCATAATCATGTTTGTCTTAAAACTTTGGTTGATCTTAAAAATTGTGATTTGATTTCATTGGTGAGCTTAAAATTTTGAACACATGATCTTACAATTGAGTTTTTTCAGTTTGGTTACTTGCTTAGGACAGTTGAGAACTCACATGTTATCTGATCTTACACAAGCACATTAGCACATAATTTGTGAGGTATGACATGAAAGTTTGATGTGTGTGTTTCTACGTTTTGGGTGAAACTGGGTGGTCTATTAGATGGATACTTTGGCATATATATGTGTGATAAAAAAAAAAAATGATGATCATTGATAAGCTTTTTACTAAGTAACTGGACCTCTTGCCTCAAAGCATTGAGTGCTCATGCTAAAAGGTGAAGAATTTTGATTTGGCTAAAGTCATGGTTAGTTTGGTTTCGTAACCTTTTTGACTTGAGTTAATAAGTCCTAGGGGTGTCTTAACATCTAATGCCCTAAAACCATCTGATTTGGGAGTCATTGACTTAACACTCGTTACATGGGTCAATTAGAAAGCTTAAGGGAACCAAACATTGCACAACCTGACGGGAAAAAAAAAATGAAAAATATGCCATTTTAATAGGGATTTCAGTGAACTTTGAAATATTGAGACATTGCACAT
The DNA here is from genome assembly GCF_901000735.1 of Corylus avellana. Classification (NCBI taxonomy): domain Eukaryota; kingdom Viridiplantae; phylum Streptophyta; class Magnoliopsida; order Fagales; family Betulaceae; genus Corylus; species Corylus avellana. The sequence goes on along the minus strand of NC_081543.1, from coordinate 22,148,051 downwards.
TGGAAATATCTGAAAGCTTCATATTTATGTGCTAGGTCAATTTACACTGTTTCGAACTTGTGATACCTTAAGCATGCATTTTGTAAGTAATTAAATTTTAAAATTCCAATTCATTGTGAAGATGGAGTTTATCTTTTTAAGCTTGCTAATGAATGAAAAATCATGGTTTTGAGTGATACCTTAATTTTTGAATAACATGGACTCTTGCATGATGTTTGTGGGTAATATTTCTGGAAAACCCTTACGAGACTTCACTTGTCCTTTAGGGAATTCATAGGAGTTTAAAAGGCTTGTTGCATATGCTAAATGCAATCGACATCCCACGAAAGTTGGATTTATCTTTTTGTTTTCTATTTTTCATTTTGTTTTTAGTTGTATGTTGCTAAAGGACTAGCAATATGTAAGTTTGAGGGTGTGTTAAGTGCCAAAATATTCTTATTTTAACCCTTAAACTTATATGTGTTAATTCCTTAAGTGTTATTAAATTATGCTATTTTAGTTATTTTATGTATTTTCCATGCTTTTGTAGGCTTTTGGAAGAGAAGCAAATCTGGAAGATTTGGGCTTAAAGAGAGAAATTGAGAAAAGTTGGAGCTCCTGATAGTGCGATCGAGCGCACTACTAAAGAAGACAAGCGAGTGCGGCCATGTACTCGTGTGCGCACAACAGAAGAGTCTCGATGGCAGACATGCGATCGAGCGCATACGGGTTGCGAGCGATCGCACCGGTGCGCAGGTCACACATCAATGGCGGCTAGACTGTTGTTCTTTCCATATTAGGGTTTTCCAAGTCCCACTTGTAATAGGAGTAAAATCCTACGAATTTTCTAGGTTTACTAGCGTGTCAAAGACTTCTAAAGCATATAAATAGATCTCTTAGCTTCTAGGAAAAAGTGTGGAGAAAGAGGCGCAAGCTCTGGAAAGGAACTGAAGTCTAGATCAAAAGGAGTTTGGGTTTTTCTTCTCTTCCACCTTTTATTTTTATTATGTAGTTTATATTTTAATTAGGGCTATATTGAAGCCCTAATCATGTCTATTTATGATTTCAATATTGGTGCCTTTGCTACAATTATATTTTGGTGTATTTAACTTGATTAATGCATGTTATCTTATATTCCTCATATGTGTTTGTCAGGCCAACGTATGCATGTGGTATGGACTAGTTAATTAAATTAATTTGAATGATCGAGTCTTGGTTTTAGTAGGAGTAACAAAAGAAATTCGCCGGGTTCTTAGGTTAATCAATATGGGGAACCAGGAGTAGACACCCATGCCCTAGGCCTCATGTGTTTGTCGATTTCCACAGATTTATGCTTTTTTAAAGAACAATTTAGTAGACACCCATGCTAAATCCTTTAAGAAAGAAAAGAATTAGAGTAGAGACCCATGCCTAATTCGTTGCTTAGGAAAATTAATAGCTTAAAGAGTAGACACCCATACCCTTATGTTGGCAAACATTAAATATACTGGTATAATTGACGCATTGGCATATTGTTATCTGAATTAGTCTGATTAGTGGTAGATATCAAAACCCTAATCCTTTTTAGTTTTAGTTTATCTTTTATTTTATTTCTTGATATTAAATTCAATCGTGACAACTGAATTTTGTCTGTTTAATTAAATAGGAAATTACTTCTAAACATAATTTACCAATCCTCGTGGGAATGATCTTGTATTTGCCTACTATACTATCTGTTGATCTTGTGCACTTGCGAGTAAAACGTACCAAATATTTGCCTATTAATTTAAGTGGGTATTTGGCACAACAGTTACCTCTACACGGTGGTGGCATCCTTGACAGGAGTGCCATGGTTCTTCATCAATTTTTGGGTTGGGTTCCAATGGGGTTGGGTTTTCTAGGTTGTGTTTGCGGTATCCGGTGGCCAGCCGTCGGTGAGGGGGAGAGGGAAGAGGAAAGAGAGAAAAAGAAAAAAAGTGGAAGAGGAAATAGTGGGTCTGAAGAAGAAATCCCATCGGCAGTGATGGAAGATGAAGAAGAAAGGCAGAGACTCGCGTGGGATGAAGCAGAAATCTCGTGTTTTCGATCGTATTCCATAAGCTGTGCTTCCCTTATGTGTCAAATATGTATTGGGTGCCGTAAAAGTTGTCATTTATGCACCGACCGCATAGTAGGAGCTCTAAAAAAATAAGGATCAAAATAAGGAATTTTTTTAAAATAGTTTATTTTTCATACCAACTAACATTTTAAATAAAAAATATAATAAAAAAATTTGATAAATTATAAATTATTTAATTTCAAAAAAATTATTTTGATTTGAGAAAATTTACTCAATAATTCACTTTCGAAGTTCTCTCTCCCAGCAAAAATCACACAAAAAAAAAAAGAAATTGTCTATCCTTGAAACGACGTCGTTCTCACCCCAACTTTTCCATTTTCCATTTCAAAAGCGCAAGAGACACAAAAAACCGAAACCAAATAACGTGCTTCCACCATTTCTCATCTCCGACAGCAATAGAGAGGAGAGAAAGCAAAAATTTCTGGAGCGAGAAACAAACCCGACCCGAAAAATGGGCAAGGATCTAAGCGATGACCAGGTGTCGTCCATGAAGGAGGCCTTCACGCTCTTCGACACCGACGGTGACGGCCGGATCGCCCCTTCCGAACTGGGGATCCTAATGCGGTCTCTCGGAGGCAACCCGACCCAGGCCCAGCTCAAATCCATCGTCACCGAGGAGAACCTCACGGCTCCATTTGACTTCCCTCGCTTCCTGGACCTCATGGCCAAGCACATGAAGGCCGAGCCCTTCGATCGCCAGCTCCGCGACGCGTTCAAGGTCCTCGACAAGGACTCCACCGGCTACGTCTCGGTATCGGAGCTCCGGCATATCCTCACCAGCATAGGCGAGAAGCTCGAGCCCTCCGAGTTCGACGAGTGGATCCGGGAGGTGGAGGTCGGGTCCGACGGGAGGATCCGGTACGAAGATTTCATCGCCCGGATGGTTGCCAAGTGACGCGACGGTGGAATCGAGTTTGTGTTTTACGGAAATGTTTCCTGGGATTCGATTTCTGTTACGTTTGTTCTTCGTTTGGTATTTTGGAATTAGGGTTTGTTTGGATTTCTTTTTTTTTTCTTTGAAGTAATGCTAATTTCGTTTTGTGTTTGTTTATAATGTGTATGGAAACTTTGGTCTTCAGGGTTTCTTATTCTGGATTTTGCTTGTTTAAGTTTGTATGAGAATATTGTGTGCCTTGGAAAATTTGGTAATGTCTTTATGATTAGATTTGGCACTTGTTTTGTTGTTGTGTATCGACGTTTTGACAAGTTGATGAGATGATGGATAGCCATTTGTTTCTTTGGTACATTGTGTTTTCTTAGGTTGCTACCCAATTTGCTATTCTATTTGAGAAATGAATAGTTTTTATTGAAAATAGAAGAACGTTGAATGAAATAGCCTTGGAATAGCTATTCTCATAGCCCATGAGAGAATGACTATTCCTTAAATTGAGAGGAATAACCATTTCTATGGCTCGCTATGGAATAGCTATTTCTCTCAAAATTTAGAGGAATAGATAAGAATAGTTATTCCTCAATTTTGAGAGGAATAGTCATTCCCTCTTGGGCTATAAGAATGGCTCTTCCAAGTGTTAGATCCTTATCATATACTTCAACATCAAGGCTATTCTATTTCACATTCTTCCATTCATAATAAAAATTATTCCTTTTTTTTTTTTTTTTTTTAATGGAATAGCCATTTTGCGTAATGAAAGTAACCTTAGTGTTTTGAAGCTTAAAGAGAGAAGAAGTTTATGCGATTGTGAGAAATGGGATTGTGAGAAATGGACTACATCAGCTGTTGAAAATATCAGTCATGCACTCTTAATCGCGCTCTTTAGTTGTATAAAACATCTTCTTGTGGGATATATTGATCCTTGTTTTTGTAATTGGTTTTGGTTTTGAATACAATTGAGATATGTAAATTACAAGTCAAGACTCTGATCTTTGTTAAGCTCATGAAATTTGTGAGGTGAGAGGCAAACTGTGTATGCTTTAGAAATGCCATAATGTTAGGTTTGGAGTGCCTTTTGTGCAATCAGTGGTGTTTAATGGATGGAGCTTCTTGATGCTGAAAGTAACGTGTGTTGCATATTGGTGAATTATTGATGAAATAGAGATAGACTTGTTTGGCTCGTTCTCTTGTGCATATAAACTTTCTTTGCGTGTGTAGAAAACAGTGCATCTAAAATAACAGAGTGGAGGTTTCAGTGGAAAGGGCAATGGAAGCAAAGAAATTATTTCATGCATTTTTAATCCTACTACATTTATAACAGCATCATTTACCAGTAACAACAAGAGTGAAGTTTAATTGATCCTCTTCCAATTCCTGCAGATTCTTATGTTGATTTGTTTCCCTTTCTAGAAATGAAAAAATACACTCTAGGTTGTTACTTAAGGATGAAGTTGTGCAGCGAAGTTTTTAATTATGTACATCTTTTTAGGCGAGCAGCCAAGTTTTCTTGGTCTGTACAATGGCTAGGATCATTGTGATTGGGAGTCATTTCTACTAGGATGGGAAGGAGCGAAGGCTCCGTTGCAGTAAAAATTTCAGAGGTCTGTTAAGCATCTGCAAGTTTTATGAGGTAGCTGTATATTCACTGACTAAGCTGTTGAGGCTTGTGCTGTAGTTGAAATTGTAGTTGTAATTTGCATCATCAAGTTATATGAGCCATCTCTCCCCCCCAACCAACCTCCCCGGCTTGAGAATGTGTAGCTTTGGGTTTCAAACCATGTTACTGGTCCCAGCAGAGGTAAAAGATTACATGGAGCACATGTATTGTTTCATTTTGATTGTAAGATTGGATTTCTAGACTTGCATCAGTCCTTAGTGTTTCATGTTCTCATTTCTCGACACTAGAAATATCCATCGCCTGGGAGATCTAGCACAGGATATAAGCTGATGGAAGAATATATTGGGTATGGTGGACCTTGGAATTGCATTAATTGCTACAATAAAGCTAGGTATGTTGCTTAACTTGTAAAGGTGTCATTCGTTTAAACCGTCAATGAAAGGTCAGACTCATGCCAATTCATACATTCCGAAAAGGTTGAAGACCAAGTGGAAGACTAAAAATAGTGTCGTCTGCAGAGCTTATTTAGGCTAGGAAGGAGGAGAATTATTACATCCTTTGGTTACTTGGCTACAAGAAACTGAAGAAAGAGGTGTGCTGACTTTTAGATAATATACGTTTTTACCCTCAAATTTGATGCTTTTTGTGGTGATCTTGAAGTAATCCCGAAGCCTTTCACTAGGTTGTGATCGAGTGAAAAAGCATGAGTGTTTGTAGGCCATTCTTCTAACTGGGGAAGTTTGGATGGGGATGAAGGTTTTACTTGTAGAGAAATGATAATAATCAAGGGAAAGAAGCTTGAAATATTCAATCAAATGCATGGGAGAAATAGAAAATACAATGGAAGATAGAGTGGAATGATAATTTGGTGACTATCGGAACCTAGATAATTGTAACAAAAGGCTGGTTGAATTCAATTGAGTTGAAGCTTTAGGAACATATTAATTGATTGGAGAAGGAAATGGTTCAGCACAGAAAAAAGGGAACAATAGAAATATGAATTATGCTACCAGTTATCATCATTAAGAAATGTGCTTTGCCTCTAAAAAGGGTGGCTGATAATGGGTAGGGTATGATTTAGAGAAAAATCTACCGCTCCGTGGCTCCGTTATCTTGGCTTTGAGAAAAATCTTCCTTTTCGTACAGAAAAGACAAAAAAAAATTCCTTTTCTCTTGACACTTGCTGACATCCCTGGATGATGGCCAATTGCATATTTCTTTCACTATTGATGCTTTCGCGAAAGTCATTGACATTGGCCATATGGGTGTACAACGAAAGCATTAAGCCACCGCTCTTTTTTTATTTTTTATTTTTTATTTTATTTTTTTATTATTCTTATTATTATTTTATTTTTATTTTTAACAAACTGACATTCATAAAATAAAAAGGAAATCACAGGACAGGCATAAAATTAAAACAAGTTTAGACAAGAAGCTAAAAACAAGTTTAGATAGAATAACTCATTTCAGACAAACTACTAATACCTCAATAAAGGTTAAACTGGAGATCACCTGCGAATGTAGCCTATGAAAGGCTCGGCGCAATATGAATACCCCTATCATCGGCTATGAAAGCCGCGGGAGTACGAATACCTTTATCAAACATCTAAACATGCTTCCTAAGAAGCAGTGGAGACTTAGATGAAAATGAACAATGGAAAAAATGATTCCAGATAGTGAATTTGAAGCCCAACAGTTAGGGATAACAAAAATTCCATCCAGATAAACCACTAGTGCGTCAAAGAACTGTAAAGAAACCAAAAAGGAAAAAATATTTACTTCACAAACAAAGAGTCTGAAGTCCAGCCGGATCGGGTTAAACACTAAGCAACAGACCAACAGAAAATTACAGAATGTTACACAAAATAACAGAAAAAAACTAAAAAAACAGCAGTTGTGATGGAGGAAGGCGTCGAGGGAAGCTGCTCAGCGCGTGGGACCCATGCGCTAGTGCATTAGATCCACTTGCAAGAGCGTGTGGTCCAGATGATGGAGGAGGGGCGCGTTTTTTGTTGGGGTTGATGGAGAGAAGGAGATTGGGCTTTGAAAAAGCCGATATTTAAGACTACACACATTCGACCGGCACAGCGATGGAGGAGACAATCCATGGTCGAGGTGAAGCGGGAGGAGACGATCCATTGCAGCTGCTGTTTTGTGAGGGTCAGGGATAAATCGTCATAGACGATGGATAGATCTAGAAAAAAATGAGTTCTCTCATGAAGAGAAAAGCTCAAAAAGAAAGGGAGCAAAAAAGATGAAAAGGGGGTGGGAGGAGGAGGGAAACCAGAAGGTTTGCCGTCCTCCTCAAGCTTTTTCGGCCGTACTTGAGATAGGAGAGAGAAAAGAGAGTTTTCGTACTGGGTAGGTTTTTCTATTTTGTATGAGATAACCCACTAATCCATTAAGCCGCCAGTTTCTTTAAAGAGGGTGCCTGCCCAAAGAGTTATGGGCTATGTTTGGCAATGGCCAAACAATGGTCTCATACTATTTATCTAAAATTCAATTTCTAATATTTTTACTTTTTTATATTACATTAATCACTTTTACTAATATTCAAATAAAAAAATAGTAGGGGAAACTTCAATTTGCCCTCCCGAACTTCCAGCCAATTTGACAAACACCCACTGAACTTCCAAAACTCTCACTTAGGCCCCCTGAACTTTCGTTTGCTCTCATGTAAGACCCTTCCATCTATCTGAATCGTTAAACCCAAACAGAAGTGTCCTCACGTGATTTTCATGTGGTTTTTTACCACTGACTTACCCATTTTGCCCCTATACTTACTAACCCTCACTCACCCTCACCGTTACAACCTCATTTATCCAACACACAAGCCACTCCAACCCCGAAGCTGAAGACCCACTACCCAAGCTGCAGAAAAAATGTCGAAGCTGATGGTTTAGGGTTCCAGCCATCCATTCAAAGCCGAAGAAAGAAAGTTGAGGAACTAACTTCCAATGGCGAAGAATCCGACACGACGGCGAGACCCAGTACCAGCGAAAATTATCCACCGGCTAAATTACCCACTATTGAGTACCGGCGAGGTGACGACGATGAAAGATGGAGCACTCCGAGGGTGAGGTAAGCGATTCAAGATCAAGCTATCCAATTTGCAAATGTGGGAGCAAAACCATTGTCAAAACTGCATCAACAACTAAACATCATGGCAAAAGGTTTTATGCCTATGTAAATTATATGGTAAGATGTGTTTGAGAATTTATTTTTTCACAGAAATTTGCTGCTCATCCCGTTATGCCTAAATCCTTTAGTAATGGGTTAAACCCTAATTTGTGTCACCTTAATTTGTGTGATCCTAATTTGTATGACCCTAATTTGTGTGATTATGCAGAATAAAACAAATTGTGGTTCCAATTTTTTTAAATGGGTTGAACCAGAAATTCGTATGTGCGGTGATTGAGTGATGTCGATGTTGTTGGCATGGCAGCACGATTTGAAGTCCAAAAGGGCAATGGAAGTCTTCAAATGCAAGATTGAACTTGTTGAGTACAAGTCAAAAATTGAAGTTGATGCTGCTAATTTTGCACTTAAACTTGAAGGGGTTGAGAATAAGTATTGTTCAATGCAGTTGAAGTTTCGAGTTGCACTTGCATGTTGTTGGTGTCATGTTGTTGTATTGTTGTGTTTCCCTTTTTCTAATGGACTTGCATTAAGATTAATGTTAAGCAACTGAAAATACATTTTGTTGTCTTTATTTGTATCAGACTTGTATCAATTGACCATATCAGTAGGTTTTTTGTACCCAACTGTTGTGTAATATTGGGTATGGTTTATATGAATTTTGTTGGTACAATTTTACAAGTATTCAAATGGATTTGTTCACTAAATTTATGGTATTGTGACCGCAATTTCTCTTATTGCTTGCTGCTGTGTTACCTTCATCTTGGGAAATAAAACATTGGCTAAATGTTGTCAATTGAACTCAATTTAAATCGAAAAGTTACATCATCCATATGTACTCAATTTAACCTAATTAATACCACAAGAACACTAAATGTATAAGCACTTATAAACTAATACAACTATCAAAATCATAGCAAACACTATATATAGATAGTCGTAACTACTTAAGAACTTGCATAGACAATCCAAATCCAAAAGTATTCAATTTATCTAAATGTTGCCAAAAATACATGGCCATGATCTACAATTCATCCATTACAATGTTTACAAAATACTCCAAATAGTTACAAGCAGAAAGTGGTCAAACACAAAATAAAGTTGACACCAAAATATACATAACAACCATCTAGAATTCATCCATTACATTGTTTACAAAAATAGCCCAAACAGTTACAAGCAGTAAGTGGTCAAACAGAAAATAAAGTTGACATCAAACAGCTACAAGTAGTTAGAGGTCAACCATTACAATGCTTACAAAATACCTCAAACAGCTACAAGTTTTAATAAAGTTTAGGGTTTACAATGTTTACAGGCAACCCAAACACAAAAAAGTGAGACAAACACACGTTCACACAAAACATTCATGGTTCCAGCATTTTCCTCTTCCCTTTGTCCATTCTTTGAACGTGTTCATCAAAACCTAGTGGATGGCTAGCTATGAGCAGACATTTGCAATAAACTTTTTTATGTCTTCATCAATCATTGTTGTAAAAAGAAAATAAACTAACAATTTCAGTAAAATAAAAACAACCCAACCCACAATTTCAGCAAAGTAAAAAAACAACATAATCATAATTGATGGCAAACAACTGGACCCAATCAATGCATATATTTTATCCTAATTTATTTAATCACAATGCCATGAACAAACCACAAGGTTTAAGTAGTAATTTGAAAACCAAATCTAAATACTACATTCTGCTGCACATTATGTAGTGCGGTCCCTTTTTTTACTATACCCAAAGGACTACATTACCCCTAAACCAAAAACAACAACTTCACAAAAAAGTGAACCTCTCTGCCAATACAATAAGCACAGTTGTCCCTTTTAAGGTCAGCAACCAAACATGAATTGCACAATAACAGGTAATGGAAGGGACCACTTGACCACTTTATTCAATGTATAAAACTCATAGTGCTAATCACGTGTCCAACACAAGTTGAAGCTAAGGTACCACACTTAGATCAAACAAAAGAACAACAACTTTAAAAAAAACCAACAATCCTAAACCATAAACATATGACAACTTTTAACGCATTGTCTGACAAACCCTAAACAAATTTCAAAAACGACGAGAATATGACCCACTTCAAATAAATAATACCCTAAACTAAAAACTTCACAAAATTCCTTCTAGAGGCGTTACATGCAAAACCCCCCAAACATCCAATACAAATTGTTGGTCAAACACAAATTTCAGAAAATTTCAGATACAGACCCTAAATGTATATTTTAGGGATAACGAAACTTACTTGATTATCATGGATCCCAACTGATTAAGATGGGATTTTTGACTAAACTGTTGCAAATCGATACCCAAACTTCAGCTAGAATGGTTCGTCGACGACGAAGACAATGGTTCACATGAGCAGTCCCTTCTAGAAGCGTTTGGCAATTTGGGCTCGATGATTTGGAAGACTTAGGTTTGATTTTTCCCCTTTTCGAATGAGGGTAGTTTAGGTATTTCGGTTAGTAAGTATGAGGGCAAAATGCGTAAGTCAGTGGTAAAAAACCATGTGAAAATCACGTGAGGGTACTTCTGTTTGGGTTTGACGATTCAGATAAACGGAAGGGTCTTACATGAGAGCAAACCAAAGTTCAGGGGGCCTAAGTGAGAGTTTTGGAAGTTCAGGGTGTGCTTGACAAATTGGCTGGAAGTTCGGGGGGCCAAACTGAAGTTTCTCCAAAATAGTATTAATTTTATTTCCTTACAATATTTTTATGGAAACACTTTGGTTAGCAGTCGTAAATATTACATAGAATCTTTTTTTATTTAAAAAAAAATCTTCATTCAAATCCATAAAGAAAGAGCACGTTCTCCTATACAACAATGCCACAATATAAGGATAAATCTTTTTATCCAAATGTTATTAATAACTTGTCTGACAATTGCTTTAGGTAGCCCATGTGCAGTAAAATTAACTTCTCTTTCGCCATGACTAACCTGCCAACTTTGCAACGTATTTCAGTTTCGCACATTAACCTTCACAACTGTAACGACCTAGATTTTAAAACTCTCATTTAAATAATATTAAATAGATTAAAAATATAATCGATGAATTAGAACAATGATATATGGATTAATGATATTAAATAACTATTTAGTGTTAAAGGTATATTACATTGATTTTTGACCTCTTATGTCTATTACTTCAATTCTAAAAATTTAGCTTCACTAATATGTTTATGGGCATAATTAAACCCAATTTAGTAAATAAATTATTTATATTGGCGTTTAGTGAAGTCATAAATTAATTTGAAGCTTTTCAGTTTTTAGCCTAAGAATCAGTGTCTTAATTTTCATACTGTCTAAAGAGATTAAAACTGCTAAAGAAAGATACCAAGGCTAGCCACCTTTGTTGAAAGCTTAAAGTCTTCTAGTAACGAGGGTTATGGGAAATATCATGATAATAATAATTTAAAAAGGCAAGTGGCCAAGTGGGAATGCAAATAGTTAAAGCCTAAGTTGAATCGGAAACTTTGTACAAGCCAAAAATAGACTCAAACGAACTCAGATGAAGTCGAACCAAAAATAGAAAATGTTTGTCTTTGAGTCCTCTATCTACTCTCAAATTTTCATGTCTATCGGAGTACGTTTGGACATTGAAAAATGGATCGGGATACACTGCCCTCATTTTGGACGAAAATACTAATTGGTATAGAGCATGAAATAAGGACTAGGTTCATTCTTTTGGTTAAATACATCTCAACCCTTAGATCAAATGTGTCAAAATAAATCCTAACCATTCATTCTCTTATAAATAGAGTCTAAGCTAAAGTCACTTGAGCTTGAGCTTTTCACTTACAATCTTAGAACAAGTAAAATTGTTTGCTCCTTCTTTTATTTTATTTCTTAGTTCTAGTCAAATACCATATAGCTTAGATCTTTCTTGTAGTGTTCAAGTGTTCTTATTTTTCTAAACTAGCTACCTAGAGAAGATTTAGCGGAGTTTTACTTCTAAAGATTATTGGGTAAGTGTTTCTTGTATAAATATCAAGATTTATTGCTTGTATCACTTGTTCTCATTTAATTGTTTAAGACCCAATAAGCGTATAATGTAAAAATAGCGTAATAAATACAAGTGAATTAATAATAATGAGTTAGTAGACAAAATCAATTAAGGGCTTATGATATTATCTATATATTATTTACTTTACAGCTTTTACATTGAGTCATTTCTTTTATTGTCATTTAAATTTTAATTCATATTTTTGGGCGGTCATCCCTGGAATATGAATTCAGTATTTACATTCAGTCATTTCTTTTATTGTCATTTAAATTTTAATTCATATTTTTGGCGGTCATTCCCGGAATATGAATTCAGTATTTACATTCAGCCATTTCTTTTATTGTCATTTAAATTTTGATTCATACTTTGGTAGGTATAGACCATTGGTTTCATCTCCGAAATATGAGTCATGCTTTATATATATTATTTATAATACTAGTTTGTATTTAGTGATACTGGCCATTAGTCTCGTCACCAAATATGAATTCAGGCATAAAGCTAGTTATAAGTGACTATCTTAGATTAATATAATAAAATGAGTAAGTAAAGATGAAGTGACAGATAATAAATAAATATAAAAAGATGAGGGTCTTTAAACAATGATATTATTGGAGAATAAATTAAGTATTGTTTGTATGTATGTATTTATATGCATAAGTGGAGCAGAATACTACACTAAGGAGTGTAAGTATGGATATACTTACTCAGTACTAGCTTTGTTTTATTGTTATAGGAATTCTTTTTTTGTCTTATTAATATAATTTTGTAATACAACAGCTGCATAATGTGTCTAATAAAATGGGCTGATAAGATAGCCACCTTAAGAACAAGCTGGGTGGATTGCCGCGAGGAACTGTCGGTATCTTAGTGGATGGGGGTATATAACCGTCCAACAGGCCTAATATATAACTAAGCTGGAGTGGTGTTGTTGCCAACACCAAACAGGAAATCTCTAAAGTGTGAGGGACATAACGGACGTAAGCAGGCTGAGAGCTCATGACAAGAGGTCTGAAAAAAGATTATCATAAAACACAAAATAATCTGTCATTACGCTGCATTCGCAACTCATTCATTATTATATATTTTAGTCTTTAATCTTACTTGTTCAAACTAGTCTTTTTAGTCTTTATCTTTAGGAAAATAGATTACTCACTTGTTTGCCTATGTAAATATGATAACGTCATCTTTACATAGATCTTGATGCAAGAATAGAAAGTGAGGACAATGGTCATTTTACTGGTTTTGATGGTTGATAAACCATCTACTGCAGGATTGATGCTTACTCTATGGAGCAAGACTCATTATGTTAAGCGCTTTTATTACGTATGGTGATGTGTGTGAACTTAATAAATATTACTATATTAATTTAGGTGCCATCTATTGCATATATTTGGTACACCTAGTGTGTACATATGTTGTAATGAAAACCATGTTTCTATTTTATATCACCTCGGGGTATTTCAGTCAGCTCAATTCTGTTGTGTAAGATTGTATGTTCTAAAGTTGCTGCATCACGGCTTCGATATTTGCTAGCTCAAATATCGGGGCGTTACACTATGGTATCAGAGCGGTTTGCTCTATGGGAAAGTTAGTATCATACTAGAACTAGGGTATACAACACAAGAGCTTCACTAAATAAAATACTCATAAGTTTTTATAAAAACTTTTGTTTGAAAATAAAGTATTAGAGATAGAAGCCCAACTATGTTATTTACATGTTTGAGTGTTTTTGTTGTTTGCTTTGATATAGATAAGTCGTTAATTAATTTGTACAGAATTATGGTACGAAGACGTGATCTCCCTACAGTTGAGGAAGGCGAAGCACCTCACTCCTATAATGAAAATGATGAAATACCACCTCCACCTCCACCTCTAGCATTCCATGATGGTATACACCCAACATTAGTCCAATTTATGGGAGATATTACTAGGCAATTCACAGAAGCAATTTCACGGATGTCTCAACCTACTGCACCAGTTGAGCGTATCGGTTGCTCGATGCGTGACTTTATTGGCCAACAGTTTCGTACTTTCAATGGGACTCAAGGACATACAGTAGCTGAAGCTTGGATTTCAGATATTCAACTGCTGCACGACACATTCAAGTTTACAAATGAGGAAAAGTTGACATACACCGTATTAAGGCACCTTACCAGATGGCGCCAACTGAGTTGAAAGAGTTGAAGGAACAACCCCAAGAATTGATAAACAGAGGACTGATACGCCTGAGTGTATCGCCATGGGGAGCGCCAGTTCTGTTCGTGAAAAAGAAAGACGGGTCTATGCGGCTATGTATAGACTACCGGGAGCTAAACCGTGTCACAATCAAGAACAAATATCCTTTACCTCGTATCGACAATCTAGTTGATCAATTAAAGGGAGCTAAAGTGTTCTCGAAGATCGACCTTCGATTTGGATACCATCAACTCAAAGTTAAAGAAGGAGATGTACAAAAAATGGCAATTCGGACGAGGTATGGCCACTACGAATTCCTAGTCATGCCGTTTGGAGTGACAAATGCTCCATCGGTATTTATGGATATAATGAATCGTGTGTTTCATATGTATCTTGATTGGTTCGTAGTAGTATTCATTGATGACATTTTGGTGTATTCCACCAATCATCAAGACCATGGTGAACATTTGAAAACAAGATTAGGAGTTCTGAGAGAAAAGCAGTTGTTTGCCAAACTCAAGAAATGTGAGTTTTGGCTAGAGGAAGTCCCATTTTTAGGACACGTAATCTCAAAAGATGGCATAGCAGTCGATCCTAACAAAATAGAAGCTGTAGTCAACTGGGAACCATTAACCTCTCTAACAAAGAAGAACGCTTACTTTGTGTGGAGTGACGCATGTGAAGCGAATTTTCAAGAGCTGAAACGGAGGTTAGTATCCGTGCTCGTTCTTATTCTTCCAATAGAGGGTGAGAAATTTATAGTCTATAGTGATGCATCACTCAAAGGACTAGGATGCGTACTTATGCAGCAGGATAAGGTAATTGCTTATGCTTTAAGACAATTAAAAGACCATGAGAGAAATTGTCCTACTCATGACTTAGAACTTGCGGCAATAGTTTTTGCTTTAAAAATATGGAGACATTATCTTTTTCATGAGAAAGTAGAAATCTACACGGATCACCAAAGCTTGAAGTACATTTTCTCTAAAAAAGAATTGAATATGAGGCAACGTAGGTGGTTAAAATTGTTAAAAGACTACAACTGTTATATTTTGTACCACCCAGGAAAGGCGAATGTAGTTGCTGACGCTCTAAGCAGAAAGTCGCAAAGTGTAATTTCCGAAACTCCATCGTCTCTTGACCAACTTGCCAAGCAACTTGGCATGATTCAACTTGAAGTCGCTCCAAATGATGATGATGCCATAATAGCAGCCCTCATAATCCGACCATTGATTGCAGACCGGATCAAGTTAGCTCAAGAGAACGATCCAGAACTACAAGAGGTTATGGAGAAAGCAAATCAAGGTAAAGCTCCAAGTTTCCATTTTACCAATGATAACTTACTAAGAACTGGAGATACCAGGGTAGTTATACCTAACGATGCTAAACTAAGGAGAGATATCCTTAGCGAGGCACACAAGTCCCGATACACGGTGCATCCAGGGAATACGAAGATGTACCAAGACCTGAAAGAAAGATTTTGGTGGAATGGCATGAAGAGGGATATTGCGATTTTTGTAGCACAATGCGCTACTTGCCAACAGGTAAAAGCTGAACACCAAAGGCCAGCCAGCCCCCTTCAACCGCTTGACATTCCAGAATGGAAGTGGGACCAGATAGCGATGGACTTTGTGGTTGGTTTACCAAAGACATCCAAAGGGTATGATTCTATTTGGGTTGTTATTGATAGACTAACCAAAAGTGCTCATTTCATTCCATATAAAATCACTAATTCTGTGTCTGAGCTAGCGGAATTGTATATAAGAGAAATAGTCAGGTTGCATGGAATACCTGCTTCTATTGTTTCTGATCGGGATGCGCGATTCACTTCTCGTTTTTGGCAATGTTTACATGAAGCAATGGGGACAAAGTTGAATCTTAGTACGGCTTATCATCCACAAACGGATGGTCAGTCGGAAAGGACCATTCAAATCTTGGAGGACATGCTAAGAATGTGCGTACTTGATTTCAAGGGTAAGTGGATCCAATATTTACCTTTAGTCGAGTTTGCTTATAACAATAGTTTCCAGGCAACTATTGGTATGGCACCACACGAAGCCCTCTATGGACGCAAATGCAGATCACCACTTTATTGGGCTGAAGTTGGTGAAAGGCAATTGGTGGGACTAGAGATAATCCAAGACACAAAAGACAAGGTGGTATTAATCCGGAAAAATGATGCTAACAGCTCAAAGTCGTCAAAAGATTTATGTTGACAAGGGACGTCGCCTAGTGAATTTTGAAGTTGGTGATCAAGTATACCTGAAAGTATCACCGATGAAAGGCGTGATGCATTTCGGTAAAAAGGGAAAGTTAAGTCCAAGGTATGTTGGCCCCTTCTTAATAACCGAAATTGTAGGTCCAGTAGCATACTGAGTTGAGTTACCACCTAAGCTAGACCCAATAAGCGTATAATGTAAAAATAGCGTAATAGATACAAGTGAATTAATAATAATGAGTTAGTAGACAAAATCAATTAAGGGCTTATGATATTATCTATATATTATTTACTTTACAGCTTTTACATTCAGTCATTTCTTTTATTGTCATTTAAATTTTAATTCATATTTTTTGGCGGTCATCCCCGGAATATGAATTCAGTATTTACATTCAGTCATTTCTTTTATTGTCATTTAAATTTTAATTTATATTTTCGGCGGTCGTCCCCGAAATATGAATTCAGTATTTACATTCAGTCATTTCTTTTATTGTCATTTAAATTTTAATTCATATTTTTGGCGGTCATCCCCGGAATATGAATTCAGTATTTACATTCAGTCATTTCTTTTATTGTCATTTAAATTTTGATTCATACTTTGGTAGGTACGGACCATTGGTCTCATCTCCGAAATATGAGTCATACTTTTTATATATTATTTATAATACTAGTTTGTATTTACTGATAGTAGCCATTAGCCTCGTCACCAAAAATGAATTCAGGCATAAAGCTAGTTATAAATGACTATCTTAGATTAATATAATAAAGTGAGTAAGTAAAGATGAAGTGACAGATAATAAATAAATATAAAAAGATGAAGGTCTTTAAACAATGATATTATTGGAAAATGAACTAAGTATTGTTTGTATGTATGTATTTATATGCAGAAGTGGAGCAGAATACTACACTAAGGAGTGTAAGAATGGATATACTTACTGAGTACTAGCTTTGTTTTATTGTTATAGGAATTCTTATTTTGTCTTATTAATATAATTTTGCAATACAACTGCTGCATAATGTGTCTAATAAAATGGGCTGATAAGATAGCCACCTTAAAAACAAGCTGGGTAGATTGCCACGATTAACTGTCAGTATCTCAGTGAATGGAGGTATATAACCGTCCAACAGGCCTAATATATAACTAAGCTGGGGAGGTGTAGTTGCTAACACCAAATAGGTAAACCTCTAAAGTGTGAGGGACATAACGGACGTAAGCGGGCTGAGAGCTCATGACAAGAGGTTTGAATAAAGATTATCATAAAACACAAAATAATCTTTCATTACGCTGCATTCGCAACTCATTCATTATTATATATTTTAGTCTTTAATCTTACTTGTTCAAACTAGTCATTTTAGTCTTTATCTCTAGGAAAATAGATTACTCACTTGTTTGCCTATGTAAATATGATAACGTCATCTTTACATAGATCTTGATGTAGGAATAGAAAGTGAGGACGATGGTCCTTTTACTGGTTTTGATGGTTGATAAACCATCTGCTACAAGATTGATGCTTACTCTATGGAGCAAGACTCATTTATGTTAATAGCTTTTATTACGTATGGTGATATGTGTGAACTTAATAAATATTACTATATTAATTTAGGTGCCGTATGTGGCATATATTTGGTACACTAGTGTGTACATATGTTGTAATGAAAACCAGGTTTCTATTTTATATCACCTCTAGGTATTTCAGTCAGCTCAATTGTGTTGTGGAAGTTAGTCCTAGGTCATAGAAAACAAAATATATATATATATATATATATATATATATATATATACTCCGCTTTAAGATTGTATTTTCTAAAGTTGCAATGTCACGACTTCGATATTGGCTAGAGCAAATATCGAGGTGTTACAACAACATTCATTATTTGGATCATGTCACCCTCTAAAAGGATCCGTTGTAACCACAAATCATGAGTAACCTCCAACTCTCACAAAGCAGCCAAAGCCTCTGTTATAATCGGTTCTACAACAACAAAGTTGGTTATGCTTCTAGCAACAATAATACATTCCTCATGGTCTAGCACAATGATACCAATGCCAATTCTTCCATTTAGAGAATCTATTGCCACATTCCAATTCACCTTTTTAGTTCCCGGTGGAGGACATTTCCAACTCTGTTGTTCCTCCTCCATATTATTTATCACTTGCTCTCCCACCTTAGCAATTTCTTTCCTATACTTTGCAATAGAGTCTATAGCCATACAAATAACTTGGTCAGGATAAGTAAATTCGCCACCATGAATTACTTTCTTTCTCCTAAACCAATTTTTTTCTTGCTATTACCGAAACCAACTCATATTCCTCATGATTACATCTATCCATCATCTCCTCCATAGCATTTATCAATGCAAGTCCACTTCCACTACTTTTCATAACCTTCTTTCTACGCGCTCCCCACACATCTCTAATGGAAGGGCAGCTCTATAAAATACATTCGACATTTTCCCATTCCAATCCACAAATATGGCATAAGGAGTCCGTCACAATACCTTTCTTTAGCGTGTTGTTTTTGGTTGGAAAAATAGCATTTGTAATACCCTGATAAAAACACACATTTTAAAAGGTTAATAACTCATTACAAATGCAGCTAATAATTTTGTAAAGCATGGTTTTAAAACAAAAAACGGCCTAAGCCCGTACATGTTACGAACCCCAGAAGCTTTTTGTGGCAAAACCTAGGCCCCACCCCTTTCTGACCGAATGTACGCCAGGGGACCTCCCGTACTTACGCACCTGGCCTTAGTGAGAATGTACACCATGGGACTACCAGCACGTACTCACCTGGGCTTGGTGAGAACATACGCCACGGGACCACTAGAATGTACGTTGACCAGTCTTTGACCCAGTGGAAAATACCGCAGAACGTATGGCTAAACCCTTTTATCCGAAGTGTAATAGTACCCGAACGTTCGCTCACACCCTGAAAAACATTTTTAACCTATTATCCACTTTTCCATACAAAGCCATAGCCCAAGCCCCTATATAAGACCCCCATTCAACCTTCAGCCTCCCCTGTACTTAAAGAAACCCTAAAACCTAGTGTAAGGAGTGGTTTTGTGAAGGAAGGAGGAAATTGGAGGTGTTGGCTATCTTCTAAGGAAACCCCTTTCCTTTTTCCTAAACTTTCATGTTGTTCTTGCTGCTTTTCTAATGTTATAAGGTTTCAAAGATACTTTGATAAGTTCTTGTGTCTATTTTTTTACAAAGATCAAGAATGTTTTAAGGAACTTTAAACCCCTTTTTATTGCTTGAGTTTGCATGATAGCATGAGGTATTACCTTGCATGTGTTTACTATAAGCCTAGAATGGGATATACCACACATTAGTAGCATAAGGTCATGTTTGAAGCTTCTGGCCAAGAGTTTCTACTCTCTGGCCGAACATACGCCCTCAGGGCCGAGCATTCTCCAAGAGAGCAGGAGGACGCCAGTGACCTAAACTTGTAAGTGTAGGGCTTTAAAGACCCCTTCCACTAGGTAGAAACTTATTGTGTCATTTGAGGAGTTCTCGAGTACTGCTTATAACGATGTGTCGTATTTCGTTTTATAGCAGGAATTGGTGATGTTGGAGGACTCGATCAAGTGCACGAGGTAAGTAAACACTCATGAACACTTTCCTTAAAAATGTGGGATAAGCTAGCTGACTGACCACACGTATGATATGAGCATGTCTACTTTTTGTAATAACTTGGTAACTACTTGAATAACTGGTTGATAAGATGCATCGATGACATGGTACGTCGGTATGTGCGGTATAATGACCATGGGCTTACCATATAGACTTGATTTTATGGTCAAATGTGTGTGTTGTTATATGGGCCTTGGATCCAATGGTTTTTCGTGATCGACGTAGATGGTTGGTCACTACAGGACGTACATCATTAGTAGCGTGGGTCACCCGAGGTGGGACTTACTCGGGCTGCTAGTGTTATGGACGATAGCGTACAATGGTCAAGGCACCGACATTGTATTACAGGTCACTTGCAACAGTGTCAACCCTGCTAAGAAGGGATAATATCTCAAGTAGACCATATATGATAGTTATGACCTATAAAGCATTAGTTTTCTACATTAAAATACTTAAGTGATTGCCGCCGAGAGTTCACCACCCTTTATCAAACCAAACAATATTCTTAACATGTATTAACAGTGACAATACCTCTTTCCAATGTTTACTTCTGCTGAATAATAATGAGCTCATGTTATGTCCACTTGCGAGGTACACTTACTAAGTCGTTAGACTTACGTGGTTATTACTCTTGTAAGAAGCTTGTTCCTAGAACCCAAGAGTGGTATGGCTGCCACTACAGACTTTGCTTTAAGACCTTCATACTATTATTAGGTTTGTTTATTATTATTGTTAGTTGCTCCAAGTCTTTAATATTGAGGATTACACTTGTACTCATAATGATTTACAGATTTATCAGATTTATTTCACCTTTCTATGCATTAACTCTCATAATGCTTAGAGGGGCGGTTCCCCATTTAGCCACTAGTTGGTTAAACTAGGGTAATTTCTAGTAACCCTGCCAGGCTAGCCAAGGCTAGTTTTAGAGGCGTTACAATATGGTATCAAAGCATACAGTCTTGCTGACCGAAGCAAACAATATGAGAATAGGTTGTAATACTCTAGGCATGAATCTTAGAAAGACCAAAGCATAGGATACACCTAGGTTCTCTCATTGTTGAGGTGCGGGCTTGAGTAACAGCCTTCTTGGTTGCTTAGTATAGGACTGAACAGGATTGCCTGCTCTGCATTATAGGCACTTGATCTTACTTCACACTCAGTTGTGAGATGGATGCCAACGCTGGGCAACTATGGGCCTTATGCACCTGGATACAAGCCTTGCTCCACCAAACACAAGGTTTCAACTTAACCCTTTCAGAGGCTGAAGTTCCTACATCTTAATCAGATCCAAGAAAGCAAAGCATGAACAGACTCCAAGGAAGCCCAGACAGTGACAAAATGGAAATGTCGCAGCATATCGGCAATACGCGATTTTCCTCCTATTCCCGGGAGGTTTAACCCCTACCTTAGTACAGAAAAGAAACGGGAGATGCACACACACCTTACTCAGATTTCGGACAAGTACGCTAAGATGGAGCAAGAAGAAATTCAGCAACTAAAGGTAGGAGCCCTGCTAGTTGGGTCTGAAAGACAGAAAGCCACTTTCCTCTATAGCATTGACAAAGACTACGAGGCGAGGATCAAAGACGAGGAAGACCCATCAGAAGTATCGATTGGGGAGTGCTAGACTTAGAGAATAGGAAGCTATGAGGTAGCTAGGACTACGCACCGTACTTAGCAGTATGTTTTGTAATAGATGCCCCTGTATTTCAAAAAGAATTTGAAACGAAAAAGAATTTTACACGTGCCTCGGATTTTACAACATCAATTTTTGTGACCAAACCCTAATCCCACTTGTTTGATGCCTTCCCATGTTTGGAGAAGGGGGTCTTGTTTTAAAATTGCCGGTTTCAAAAAAAAAATTGCCTCGTTTTCGCCTCTAGCCGAACGCTCTTCCTTTGAGGGCGTACTTACACACTTAAGTGAAGCGTACGCTCGTCCCCGTAGCCGAACGTACGCCAAGAACCCCATACCCCCATGCATCACTTCTTTAAAAACCGCTGAACTGTCCCAAAACCCTATTCATTTCATCTTTCTTTCATTCTCTCGCAAACCAAACACCCTCAACCTCATTTTTGGCCAAGTCTCTCGAGGTTTCCAAGGATTCCATCACTCTAAACGGATTAAAACGAGGGTTCAAACCCTTTTTTTTCTTTCTAATTTTCGCTTTTTAGGGATTTAAATTAGGGATTTCCCATTTTCTTTGTTTTGTGGCATATAGCTGGTTGGTTGTGAACTAGGATCATGTTCTAGGATAGATATGGTTGCATTATACATGTTTCCACCCACAAATCACTACTACCCATTCGGATTTGGGGATTTTTGCCCTAAATCTGAAACCTTTATTCCTTGACCCCACCATTCAATTGATGCATGGGTTGTGAACTAAAATGCCCTTATGATGGCTTAGGAAGAAAACTCATTTGCTTTATTGACCAATTTTGACCAACCCGAACCAGAACCATGGATTTGGGGTTTTTGCCGTAAAATTGGACTTTTTGATTTTCATGGCCTCAATTCGGCCCTACGGACCAATTTAAGCCGAAACCCCTTAATTGGGAACCCGATCTGCACTTTTAACCAATTGAATTCGGGAGTCTTTGCCTGGATCCAAAAATGACCAAAATACCCCTCCCTTTTAAATTGAGGATTTTTGCCCTAATTTGGGAATTGACCCAATTCCGCTAACGGGTCAAGTCCATTGTCAAACCAAGCCTCAAACCTCTGAAAACCCTATTGGTTTATAAGGTTTCAATTGTTTTACTTTAATTCAATTATTGATATTACTCTTGGATATTGATGAGCGCCGAATGTTGCACATTCAAGTCCCTTTACTCGCATATGTTAATTCATTAACGTTGTTATTTGTTTGATTTTGTTTTGTTTTTGTGTTTCAGGGCTTTATTTGACAGATGCAAGAATTCCAGTGGAAATTGGGCTTAAAAGGACAATTTGGGAGCATTCTGGAGGCCTGGGATATAGCGCCCATCAGCAAGGCTCGAGCTCATATGTGCTCGAGTGCATCATGGCCTAAGATCGAGCGCACTCGAGCATCCAGAATTTGGCAACACTCCTTTTCCACCATGGATTGGGTTTCAACTGGAGACTAACCTACGGTTTTCCTAGGGTTTCTAGGCTTCTCCTAATCCCTATAAATAGGCCTCTAAACATAGAAGAAAGACATCCACTACCTAGAGCAAAAATTTAGCAAATAGTTCTTGGAGACTTAGCAGTGAGTGGTAAACCCCCTCCATGGGGTATTGATGTATGATGAGTGCCAAATATTGCATATTTGGACCCCTTAACTTGTATTTGTTTAACCCTTAGCTTTGTTATTTTCTGGTGTTTTTGGTTAGTTTTAGTGTTTTAGTGTGTTGCAGGTCATTGAGAGCAAATTGCGGTATGAAAATTGTGAAGAAATTGAAGAAAAACATCTCTGGAAGTGCGCTCGAGCGCAGGGAGACGACGATCGAGCGCACCCTTGCATTCACCCAAACGCGCAACACCTAAGTGCTGCACCGCAGAGCCATGAAGCATGCTCGAGTGCGCTCGAGCGCACCTAGTGTGTGATCGAGTGCACCCATGCTAACCTGGTAGTGCTGAAGCCCTAGAGTTTTAGTATTTTTAGCACACTTTTGTATTGTAAACCTATGTTGGGAGGCGCCGTTAGAGCATAATTTTGGCCTTTTTGTCATTCTAGAGTTTTGAGTACGTTTCTTTTCATATTTTATGTTGTCAATTGAATTAATCATGTTGTTTTTAGTGATGAGAGGCTAAATCCTTCAACTAAGGTTGAGGATGAAGCCTTGCCAATGATTTACGTTCATACTTTCATGTGATTGTTCATACAATTCCATCATATTAATAAAGTTTGATGTTCTATTTCATTTCAATTATTTGACTAAATTCTTGTGATTGAATGTTTGATGATTGATAATGCAAAAAAAATTGGAATATTCGATGTGTTTCATCCAACGGATATATCGAATCATTCAATTTAAATCGGATATCCATTGTGATTCATTGATTAAACGGATACATTGGATGATTTGGTTTAAGTTGGATATTCGTTGTGATTTGTACAACGGATGGATTCATTGAATCTTCCTATAAGGTTTATAAAAAAATAGAACATGTTTGGATTAATGAGCAAAAACATGAAAGTGTGTCGTACTGATTTGGTATGGTGGACTCTGAAAACCTCCGTGATTTTATTCATTTGATTTTATCAGTTTATTTAGTTTATTTTCTTTTGCATGACAAAATCATTCGAACTTCAAAACTAGGTTAAAATAGAATTAGTTTAGATTAAAAATTGATTTTTGCAACGCAATTCACTGTGGATCGACCTCGCACTTGCACACGCTATATTGCACACGACTCGTGCGCTTGTGAGTAATTTAAAACTCACATCAATGTAACCCTATCCAAGCACAATGGTTTGATTGTATTTCAATTTATAGATTTTCAATTTATGCATGTTGGTTGTATAATTATGAGAATTGCTACAATTTGATTTTGTTTTTAATGTTCAAATGCAATTGTTCTTAAATTCCAAAATCAATATTTGTGAAATTCTTATTTTGTCTTATAAAGTCTTTTACTTTTATTGAACTCAATTCATTCTTATTTTCTGTGATTATGGGGATGATGATTATACAACGGTTTGAACTGACATATAATCAAAAGGGTTAGATAGGTCATATCTAGGGAAGACGGGTCGTACCACATCTTAGTGGTTAGGTGGACAATCTATGCCAACCGATGATGGGTTATACTTACTCTCTTGATTGTATGTATCCTATTAAAGAATTAGATAATCCATACCTAGGGAAGATGGGTCGTACCACATCTTAGTTGTTAGTTGGACGATTCGTGCCAACCAAAGATGGATTATACTTATTCTTTAATAAGGTATTTTCTTGTTTATTTGTAACATGCATAGATTGAATTTCTTGATTAAATATGATTAAACATTGTTGTGCGGATAGAGGTGAAGTCAATACCCTACACTCTCTCTTATATTTTAATTCTCTTTTATTTTCATGCACTCTAGTTACAAACAACTCAATCATCTTTTAACTTAAGTTACTTTTGATCTTGCAAACTTGATAACACCTGCGCAGTCCTTGGGGTTCTATACCCTCAATATAGCCCTATCCTATAGAGATTCGTACTATTGCGAGTGGTATTTTATTATTGATAATATTTTGGTAAACAAAAGACCACATCAAATATCTATTGTGATTTACGGATACATGTGATGATTTAGGAGAGTTTCATTTAATTGTTTTGCTTAGATCTTTATTTATCAAAATAAAATTGGATATCTTTTGTGATTTATCTTACGGATACAATTGATGATTTGGTTTAATCCAAATATCTTTTGTGATTTGTGTAATGGATGGATGCATTAGATACTTTAATTAATTTCTAAAGCATAGTAAACATACATAGGATATCATTTGTGAGAACTTTAGACAATATTGATGAATATCGAATGTGTTGTTTTGATTTGGTGAATGTGGATTCTACAACCTTAGTACTTTCTTAGTTGATTATTTCTTTATTTTATTTAGTTTATGTTTGTTTATTTTCAAAATAAAAAATCTTTTGGAACTAGGTTAGGATTTAATTAGTTTAGATAAAAATTGTTTTCAAAAACACAATTCACTAGGGAATTGACCTCGCACTTGCAAAAGCTATATTGCCAACGACTTGTGCACTTGTGAGTAACATTTAAAACTCACAACAACAAGGATTGTTTTGCCTATAGACAAAGAGCATGCTTTGGGTAATTTAATTTGTTTAGGTCTATAAAGATAGTTCCAGGATGTTTTTGGCACTTTTAGTTCTACGTTGGTTGGAAACACGCAAATTGGGGAACTTGTTGGTTTTTTTTTAGATGTGGAGTGGTTGGAAGTGGTTACTCTAAAACTAATAATAAAAAAAATATTTAGTTTAAGTAAGGAGATATTTAGAGAGTTTGTTGTGTGGTGCTTTGAGAAGTGGCTAACTAAATTTGTAAAAGAAATTTTTTTAGCTAAAATTTGGAGAAATTTTAAAGAGCTCATTGAGGATGCTCTTAGGGATGGTCTTTGTCACAATTCAAGAAAAAGATGCTGTGTTGTTGTTGTGAATTATTTTAATGTACTCGCAAGTGTACAAATCGTTTTGCAGTATAGGTTTGTAAGTGCAAGGTTGAACCCACAGGGAATTGAATTAATTTATGAAAACCAAATAGATCTAAACCAATTAAATCTTAATATAGTCAGAAAAATGGGAGATTTTAAATTAAACTAGAATTGATCATAAAACCAAAATAATCAAACAGATGAAATTTACCAAGTGACAAAGCACTAAGGTTTTAAAGTCCACACTCAAAAATTCATAGCAACATATATTTATGGTCATTATTTATTTATTTATTTATTTTTTGAAACTTTCTTCATAACAATCTTGATCTCTACCAAAATTGTTATGGATAATATTCTCATTAAAGCGCTATAAAAATCTCATGCATGTTCTTTGCTTAAAAGAATAAAATAAAATCATCCAATGTATCCATTTATAAAACAAATCACAATGGATACGCAATTTTAATATCTTTAAGATGAAAATCCAAAATGGTGATTATTTCAATCATGAGAAAAACATGATTGAACCCATATCTAGGACTCATCTCATTAATTAAATTGAAGTAAGAACATTTAAACATGCAGCGAATGGAGCTCTTCGGTTTTTATATGTAATGCAGCCGTTTGGATGCCAGTGAACGCTCTTGCAAACAAAGCTTCAACCGAGAAGAAATTACACTTTTTGACACCGAATTAGCCAACCTAAAAACTAACAAAAATTAATATAATCAACGAAACTACCTTATATTACTCATTTCAGATTTTTTTTTTTCTTCAATTCTTTGAATAATTACTTTGATAAGCGCTAAATGTTGCACATTCAAGCCCCTTAAGCTCCCATATGTTAATTCCTTAGCATTGTTATTTGTTTGATTTTGTGTTGTTTCTGTGTTTCAGGGTTTTTAACGCAAGATGCAATAAACTCCATAGGAAATTGGTCTTAAGGACAATTTGGAAGCACTCTGAAGATCTGGGATTGAGCAGCAGCACTTAGGCTCGAGCGCCGAAGTCCTTGGGCTCGATTGCACCTACGATAGAGCGCATCACCAGCTAAGCTTAAGCGCACACCTCCCTGGGCTCGAGCACACATGAGCGTCCAGCACATGGCAGAAGTCCTTTTCCACCTTGGAGTAGGATTTCAGTCTCCCACTTGGACTGGGAGACTGACCTATGGTTTTCCTAGGGTTTCTAGGATTTTTAGGGTTCTCCTACTCCCTATAAATAGGCCTCTAACCATTGAAGCAAGACACACAGCTACCGAGAGTAAAAATTCAATAAATACTTTCTCAAGGCTTGAAGAGTTGAAGGGAAGTAGATCATAGTAGCAGGCCATTGTAGCAAAGTCATGAGCGGCTAAAATCCTTGTGGGGTATTGATGTAACCCTATCCAAGCACAATGGTTTGATTCTATCTTAATTTAGAGATTTTTAGTTTATGTATGTTGGTTGTTGTTGAGTGCCAAATATTGCATATTTGAGCCCCTTAATTTACATTTGTTAAGCCTTTAGTTGTGTCTTAGTATGATGTTTTGTGCAAGTTTTGGTTAGGTTGCTAAGGAAAAACTGGGGTCTTAATGTGAAAGATGCAAGCAATTTGAGAAAATAGCATTTCTAGAAGGGCACGATCGAGCGCACACACTGGCCCTCAAGCACATCTGCGCTCAAGCCAAATAGTCCTATGCTCGAGTATGGGCACAGCAGCACACGATCGCAATTGCGCCACTTAAGAGGAACTCATGGACGAGTGCATTCGAGCGCACCCGTCCTGGGATCAAGTGCACTCGTTCCCAACATCAAGCCAACAATGCCCAAGCATTACGCTGCAGGAGACCTGATGCCCGAGTGCGATAGAGCGTACCTTGTGTGTGATCGAGCGCACTTGGCTGACCTGGAAGATCCAAAATGCTAAAATTAGCTTATAAATATCACAATGTTCAAAGGAAACGGAGGCCGTCATATGGAGGCCGTCCTAGGGGCTGCTAGGGACGATTTTTGGAGAGAATAGGAGCAAAAAGGCTAGGGTTTTGTAGTGTTTTTGGTGGTTTCAATTGGAATTTTCTCCTTGTAAGCCTCTAAACCTCTATGAATTCCTACATTGTTGTATTCTCTTTCATTTTCATGAGAGGCTAAACCTCCAACTAAGGTTGAGGATGAAGCCTTACAAATGATTAGCAACTGATAACTTTCATGTGAATTGATACTTTTCCAGTTATATGAATTATATTTCTCATTGTTCTATTTCTATTTCAATTAATTGTTGATCACTTCTAATTAATTGCTTGGTTTATTTGCTTAAATATTGGATATCCATTGTCTTCTGTTCAAAGGATACATTGGATCTTTTGGTTTAATTTGGATATCCCTTGTGTTTGTGTAAAGCACAGATACATTGGATGATTTGAACTAAATCGGATATCCTTTATGATTTGTAAAAAGAACGGATACTTTGGATGTTTTGATACATTTGTTTTGCAAAAATAGAACATACATAAAATGTGTCATTTAAAACGTCAAAAAATATTGATGAACGTGAAAGTTGTTGCTATGAGTTTGTGAGGCTTAATTCCAATACCTTAGTATTTTATCCATTGTTTAATTTTATTTTACTTCAATTTATGTTTTCAATTCAACTTACACAAAATTTTGTAACTAAGTTAAAATAGGATTAGTTTAGATATAAATTTATTTACACGAACACAATTCCTTATGGATTTGACCTCACACTTGCAAAAGCTATATTACAAACGACTCGTGCATTTGCGAGTAACATTAAAACCCACACTACAAAAAAAATGGGGTTTTTTGACCTGTCTACAGTAACCCACTTTTTGCCACGTCACTAATTAGTGACATGGCAAAAAGTGCCACGTCAATAAAATCTTTATTGATGTATTAAATTTGTCACATCACTAATTAGTGACGTGGCACATTGCACACATCAATAAATTGCAATGTGTCAAAGATTGCCACATTGCTAAATTTAAATTCAATTTAATTTAAAAAAGTTATATTTAAATTATATAGATTAGTGATGTGGCAAAATATCACATGTCAATAATTATTGACATGCCATTTTGACACATCAATAGTTATTGACGTGCCATGTTGACACGTCAATAGTTATTGACGTATTGACGTACCATTTTGACACGTCAATAGTTATTGACGTGTCAGAATGCCACGTCAATGATTTATTGATTAATTAATAATATTAATTATATGTTTAAAAAAAATATTAGGAAACAAAATTTAATAGGTTTATATCATTGTAGTTTAGGGTTTTACTAAACTCGTAATTAGTTTCTACAACTTAAATTCAATACAAACTAATTAATTAGGTTCTTTCTGTAAGAGATACATTCAAGCCATTAAAATTTAATAAAATTCTTGAAGCACTACAAGAATTTTATAAAATTGTAATGGGTTTGAATTATAGGCTTATAATTATAATAAGGTGTATAATTAATTGTTATGCAAGGCTTTCACGATATGAAAACTTGACAATATTGATAATGTTTACTATCAACCAATGAATACCTATATATATAGGTATATGTATAACGAGTAATATTTGTAAATGTATAAGATTAATACTTAGTAATGCAATTCCGTGACAATTCAAATACATATATTTATTATTATGTACAATATTTAATGATGCTTAGTGATTAATTTGTAGTCTTCAATTTATTTTTTTAAAAAAATTTATTAACAGATAACTATAAAATTAAAAAGGTTGGTTTTAATTAGCATTAATATTCTAGAGTACTAATATACATATATTCTAGAGTATTAATATACGTATATATGTATACATATATGTATATTCTAGAGTATCAAAAAATCAAGTGATTTAAGAGCCATTTTATTTATTTTTTTTCGAAATTAAATATTTAATTAGTTATTATTTTAAGTAACCATTATTAATACATATATGTGTTCTCTTACTCTTTAGTATATAGTATTTATAAAAAAAAAATTGATCATATCATTTTTTTTTTCTTATAAACACTAACTAGTTGGTGTTTATTAATTAGGAAAATATATATTAAGAAGATTTTCAAATTTTTATATATTGACATGTCACATGTGGCATGTCAAGAATTCTTGACGTGTCACATGTGGCACGTCAAGAATTTTTTGAAGTGCCACATGTGGACACATCAGTAAACCGCATCTGCCAGCTGCGTCCCTTTAATTTTCTTCTTTTTTCTTTTCTTTCCCTCCTTCTCCTTCTTCCTCCTCCCACACACACAGAACCCCAACTCCTTTTCTCTCTGTTTTTTTCACCGCCGGCTAGTCAATCTCTCTACCATCACCGTCGCCCTCCCCCGCTCCGTCTCACACTCACTCTCTCACTCGCTCACCGGCCCTTCTCACTCGTTCTCTTTCTCACTCTCTCACTTGCTCATCGGCCCTTCTCACTCGTTCTCTCTCTCACTAGCTCGCTCTCTCTCTCTCACAGCTCGCTCTCTCTCACTAGCTCAGTTCACCATCGCCGTCTCTGTCTCTGGCGATTCTTTAGCCTCAGTTTCTCCGATCAGGTATATATACACCTACAACTTTGAAACACTCTACACACAGTACACCAAACGTTCGCTGCACTCCAGACTGTCAGAGCAGCACTCTCAGCTTTTCTAAACCTATATATACCCTCTTCCATGCCCTTCTAAACACCATTATGCCTTCTGAGCCCTAGAGAAACTTAGCTTGAGTGATTGGTTAGTTTGAGAGAAGAAGGAGAGCTTTTCTTGGAAGTTTTGCTCAAGAGAGGTAACCTTCTTGTCCTAATTCGTGTTTTACTTAGTTGTTATTCTATTTAGATAGTATTCCATAAGCTTGGTTATAGTTTTTGAGGTTATATTGTCCTTATACATTTTAATTATGATTTAGCATTTTGTTATCATTTAGCGTATTTATTATTGCATGGTGATGTTATTTTGAGATAGAGTATGCTAGAAATCTTTCTTGTAACCTTAGAGCCTGTTTGGGATTGCGGTGGAAAATAAAGCTTTTTTCTGTGAGCTTTTGTCAAAAGTGCTGTTAATGAAAAGCTGTTTACATGTTTGGTAACTGCATGTTTTAAGTGCTTTTTTGATGTTACTAATGTTTGGTAACAAAACTAAAAAAATGCTTTCATTTGCAAAAATGACAATAAAGGACATGTAATAATTTTTTTAGTATAAGCTAAAAAAAAAATCATTACGTGACACCAAATATAGGTCATTTTACGTGAAATCATTATATGTCGATAATGACAATATAGGCCTAAGGCTGGTAATTAATTAATTTTTTTTTTCAATTTATACCAACCTTTTTATATAAAAATGGTTAATGTTAGTTTTCACAAGTAAAAATTATTTTGTAATGGTTTATGTAACAAAACGTCAACATTTTATTTCTTTTGTACTTATATGTAATAAAAAGTGATGTCAATCATTTTCTTTCTTTCTTTTTTTAAAGTATTTAAAGTCCTTAACACATAAGAAAGAACAACATTCAAGAAGATCCTTACAACATTTTAAATAGTTTATAACAAAACAACATAAATAAATAAATAATAAATAAAAGAACATTAACAGGTCATAAGTAGATTAGCAATATGATCACGTTCAATGTTCATATAATTTTCATTAGATGTCTCTAATTGTTGTATGTTTTACTCATCTTGTGCTTCGCCATCGCCTATACAGCCAGTAAGTAGTAAATCCTCCTCATCATCATATGGTTGGAACTCAGCATCCTTTATTGCATGCTTCCTAATGAAGTTATGAAGAGCCATAGACGCCACCACAATTTTCACTTGTTTATCATAAGGAAAATTTGACATGCAATGCAATAACTTCCATTTATTTTTCCAAACTCCAAATGTTCTTTCAATAGTGCATCTAAGTGATGAATGTGCATGATTAAAAATTTCATGCATACCTCTCGGTTGGCTTCCGCGACGAAAGTCTGGTAGATGATACCGCTCCCTTTTATATGGCCCCATGTATCCCTTCATGTGAGGATATCCTGCGTCTACGAAGTAATACTTTCCTGCAAAAACTATACGAATAACAGTCATAAAAAATATTAAAATGTATATTTTTTTCATGTATAATTCATAATTGTTATTTTTATTAAATACAAACCACTAGGTGGGTGTGGAAATCGTAATTCTTCCTTTCGAACAGCTTCCAAAAAAATACGTGTATCATGTGCAGTACCTTCCCATCCAGCCCAAACAAAGGTGAAACACATACGAAAATCACAAACAACCATAACATTCTGAGTAGGAGTCCCTTTTCGACCAACATATGGTATTTATTTTGATGGAGAAATTTTAACTAGCTCATGGGTTCCATCAATGGCTCCAATACAATCTTTGAAGTATGGCCAATACCGCTCATCATCACGAATTTTGCTTGGAACATCCCTAATTTCCCAATCAATAGGATTAATAATGTCAATCGTCATTCTTGAAACAGCCATTAAAACATGAGTAAAATGTCTACTAATTGTTTCTCCTGAATGTTGAAACCTTTCTTGCATTATTCTATTCTCAAACCGATGGCCTAAAGTATTCAAAAACATAGCCACCAACACTTCAACAGTTAATTTCCTAGTACCTCTTAAATGATATCTTTTCTTTAACTCTTTTACAAGAGTAAAGAAATACGTGTATTTCCATTATGAAATTTTGTTTGCACCTATCAGGATTACCTTGTAGAATCTCCATAACCCACTTATAACCTGTTTGAAAAGAGGTCCTACAAGGTTCCTTTGTAATATATGGCATATAATAGTTTTCAACAAATTCTACTGCTGCAACTACTAGAATAAAAACATCATTTTCATTTTTATTTTCCTCTTCACCATAATCACTATCACTTGTATCATCTTGAGTGCTATAATCATTATTGTTCATGTCTATAAAGGAAAAATAAAAATAAAGAAATTAACACAAAATAAATATATAAGCACCCATAAAAATAAGAAAAAGAGATATCTACGTAGTTATCTACGTAGTTATGAAATATTATAATATACTCACCTTAGTACACAAATCAACACATTAAAAAAAATGTAACATTCAAATAAATCCTTACAACTTCTCAAAATAGTTCATAACAAAACAACATTAAAAAATAACAACATTAATCCATGCTACGACGATTATTTCTCTATTTCCCATTTGCTTGATAAAGTTAATTTGCAACCATGGCTCTTTAATAGTCACAAACATCTCTCTATGTTCTCTTAAGAAATACCCATGTTGTAAACTTAAGGATGTCAATGTCATTTTCTGTTTCAACAATCTCCCGAACAACATCCATAACCTCTTCAATATTACATCCAGGTTTATCGTAACTCTTAGATGTCACTGTATTCTTACTTTCTATTACATCACAAATACGACTCAAATGTTGACTAACAATTTGAACTTCTTTCTTTCTTTTCTTACATTGAACCGCAAGACCAAACTTCTTATTTCCTTTATCCGATGTATCTAAATCAGCAGGAATATCATCAATGCCATGTGTATTAAGATTTGGTTCATCATCCAAAACATCTAAACCTTCTACAACATTGTCATCTTCATTAAGCATTACATCCGCACTATCTATGACACCAATATCTTTAGGAACCAACCCTATGTATGGTGCCCAAGATCCCTCCCCAGTGGCAGTTATATCTCTAAATAATATTTCCACCTTCATACCATAAGCCAAACTTGTCGTGCGAAACTTGGTTGCTTCTGGAACTTCATGTATTTAGGTATATGTAAAAATCAATAATAAACATTTTTTAAATCATTTAAACAAAAACAAATAAGTACAAATATAATACCTGCAATTTTTTTTCCCACCAATCATCGGTCGCGTCAATTGTCTTTTTCACTGGATCTCATCCAAGGCCAGTTTCCTTGCCAATCAATCTCTTCCAAATGTTCCACTCTTTTTTCAAACTATCCCACTTGTTCTTTAGTTGTTTATAGCAACATTGTTTTCTAGTTTTTTCATTAAATTTATTTATCACACTTTTCCATCCTGTCCTATTAAAATGTGTTTCTGGGCGGTTACTAGCATGAATCTTAGTAATACATATGTTAAGATAATCTTCTAGCATTTTTTCAGTCCAAACTACTTTCTTTATCTGAGTATCTCTAGTAGCAGCAGCAACGTTGCTTTGACCTTTTTTACTCATGTTTGTCACACAATAAATAAGCTGATAAAATTATAAATAAAAACGTATGTTAAACACTATTAAAAATTAGAAATTTTTTTAAGCGATTGATTGATAGAATGCAAAAATTATATTTGCAAGAATAATATGCATGTCCATCCAACAAAAGGGTAACAACAAAAAAATAATAGATTCAAGTTTCTACAACAGGAAAGGCATTTAATAATTCACGCGAATTAATTGTTTTCCTACGCCATTGTCATTCACCCCTTCATAAGCTTCATATATATATATATATATATAATGAGCTGTGGAACCAAGTTTTGCAAAGGACAATGCATGAGTCGGTGGTGTGAAAAAGTGAAAGAGATTCTTAAAAAAATTTGTCATATCTCACAATAGCCAGGATGTTATTGTCATCTCACAACAGAGGCTCTACGACGTGAGAGAGAGAAAGAAATTTTTTAATACACTTGCATTGTTTCCTAGCATCAGAAACAATGCATATATTCTAGAAACAATTCAGAAAAGAAAAAATTGTGAAATCCGTATCTACCCCATGTGGGAGTAGCTCAACACACTGCCCAAAGCCATCTATCACATTCCTAGCATCAGAAACAATGCATATATTCTAGAAACAATTCAGAAAAGAAAAAAGAAAAAAATTTGAAAGAAAAAATTGACAAATCTGTATCTACGGGAGCAGCTCTTCACACTGCCCAAAGCCATCTATCACTCTCCAACCTCTTCATCTCTTCTTTATCTTCTTTTCCCTTCTATCCTCTATTTTTTTTTCTAATTATCTTCTCTGTAGGTCTCTCTTTTCTATTTTCTCTCTATTTTTTCTAATTCTCTTCTCTGCAGACTGCGTGCAGGTCTTTCTCTTATGTTTAGTTCTTTTATATATGTCAAGATTGGAACGAAAGAGATGAAAATAATCAAAAATCCAACGAACTCACCGGAACGAGATGAACTTCTACTTGTCTCTCTCCCTGTAGCGGCTCTCAACTGTGGCAAAATGATAAGTTTGGTTCAAAGTAATGTTTATATATGGGTATGGTTGTCAGTACATGAAATTTGTAAGGTATTTTTGTCCGTGTATATATTTCATTAAACACAAAACTGCGGCGTGCCTTTCTTCCAAAAGTTCATTTGAGTAGATGCCTCGTTTTCCAGCTTTGCCCCAAACGTGGTTTTGAGCGTTTGGAACCTCCAAAGTGCTTTAGAAATATTTTACCAGACAACTCTAATTTTTTCTGAAACGGGCTTCTGAGGCATCATAAGCGCTTTCTGGGTTTGCAACCGCAGACCCAAACATGCTCTTAGAACCTGTTTATAACTGTTTACAAACCTATTGGGTTGAGATGAGATTTTTGCCCTAAACGTTATAGCCAAACGTTTGGCCTCAATCCCAAACGTTCCCCCAGTTTGGCCTGACGTTCACTAACAAGACATCAAACTCCGTTTTCAAAGTTTTAGGGCTAGGGCTCGTTTTAGCTTGAACGTAGAATTGATAATAGGCATTTTCACAAATTTGGAGAGTGTAGGCAAATCAGAGGAGTTGTTGGAGGAAGAATACCACCCGGGTGAGTACAAACTCACATGATGCTTGACATTATTTTTTTCACATTGCACGATTATTTTGTGTACAAAACATGCATTTTTACAACTCTCTTGAAACACAATTTCATATACTATGAACTCTACTTTGGTGAAAATATGTTGCTTAAACAAGATACTGAACATTATGTGATTTGTAGAGCATGTATGTAAAAGACGGATGAGACAAATTGTATCGTATGACATGGTACACCAGTATGTGCAGGATAACGGCCATGGGGCTTACTATACATGTTAACTCTATGGTCAAAAGTGTCGATGTGTTATATGGGCATTGGATCCAATAGTTGTTTCATGACCAGCGCAGCCATGATTGGCAGGTCACTACAGAACTTACATTATTAGTAGCGTTGGCCACCCAAGGTCAGACTTGATCGGGATGCTGGTGTTATGAATGGTAGCGTACAATGGTCGGAGCACTGGCATTGTATTACAAGTCCCTCGAGACAACACCAACCCTGCTGAGAAGGGGTAATATCTCGGGTAGACCATACAGTTTGAACTATCACCTGATTCCCATAATTACATCATATATCGTATCTATATTACACCTATGATAATTGTCATGTCACAATGCTACATTGATTTATCAACAACTGAATTCATCACTTAAATGGCATAAGCATCATGTGCATTTTTACTCATTTAAGTCTTTAGACTTACCCTTATATTCTTTTTCCCTTCATTATGAATATCTATGTTGTCTTAGCTAGTCCAGCAGGTGATGGATTCGGAGAACCAATTAGTGGTAGCAAAGGACTTGATTCAAGTCATTTTTGAGGATCTGGACCCGGTGTGGCTCAAATCCATGTGGGATGCAGGAGGAACCACCTGTCAGGAGTTGATCGAGATTGTGATTGTGTTATCTTTAGTTATGCTTAGGTGTTGATGCTATTTCAGAACAATCACTAGTAGTATGTATTATTATTTTGATGACTGTTCTTTGACCGATACATTCGGAGATCCAGTTATGTTATGATGCTTTATGTTTACTCTCGTTATTGTTATTATGTTTTAAATTATTGCTATCTCAATCCCTTAGTTGAAAGTCTTTTGTTGTAGTCTCTCTTCGGAGAGGATAAGGTCCATAAGTCTTGTTCTGAGAGGAATAAGGTTGGGAGGCAATCCATGGAGTCAATTACCAGTTAATTGATTTTCACGAGGCGTTATAAGCCTATAATCCTTACAAAATTCGTGTCCCAAAGGTCCTAAAAGGTCCTTAAATAGACTAAATTAATACAATGATTCTTTAGCGATGCATATAAAAATTGAGACTATCAAGAGTGAAATCAATCTTTCTAAGCACAGGAAAAAGATTGCTCATTATGAATAGAGCATGCATATGTTCAGGCAAATGAATAGAATTTACAGGAAATGAAGCAAAGGCAAAAGACCAAGGGGTCTTGCCAAACAATTCACCTAACTCTCCTTTAGTGGGAGTAGTGTCAGGGGGAAGGGAAATTGACTATTAGGCACATGATGAATATCCAAAATTTTAGATAAGGACTCAGGAGATAGAGAAATACCTCTCCCTTGAACACTAGTCATGAGAGAAGAGGTAAGAACACAGTAACCATGAATATTGGAGTAAAATTCGCAAACTAAATCCAGATAAACAACAGGTTGTCGTTGAGTGAAGGGCAACCAACCTTTGGATTCAAAAATTTGGGGAATGAAGGTAAAATCCCAGAGTTGAAATCAAGAAGTGTGATTGATCATTCAATGATTACTGTCCTTTGCTTGTAGCAGATGTAGAAGAAGCAATTCTTGTCTGCAGTTTCTGGAAAGCGATTTTCAAATCCAACATCCTTAATAGCAAAGAGAGATGTAGAGGAGGGGTACGTCAAGTAGCTATCCGAACTCTTTAAGCAGAGCTGGACCTTGATAATTGTCAAAATATTCATATTTTAGCCCCTAATTTACACTTGTAAATTTCTTAGTCTTGTTATGTTGTGCTATTTTATTTCATTTTTGTGTTTTCTGTGTTTTTGTAGGTCATGGAAGAAAAGAAAGCGTTTATGGAAAAAGTTCCAAGCTTAAAGGGCAAATTGAGAAGACCTAGATAAAGGAAAGGATTAAATCGAAATTTCTCTAATTAGAGTCAAAATCGGATTGGATTCAAAAGTTGGATTCTGAACATGTCTCGGTATTTTGACAATAACTTTCAGCTCAAGTATCTGATTGAGGGGATTCTAGCGGCATTGGAAAGCTAACTCAAAATTCTATAAACCATTGTGAAATAGAATTTTCCTCATTCGGAATTATGCTATGCCAAACTTTGTCACACAATAAAAGAACGCAAATCTGGACGAATCCTGTTCCAATTTGTACTAGGAATATGATTAGTTATTTAAGTCAATTTGGATGATCGAGTCTTGGGCTTAATAAAGTAACAAAAGAATCTCATCACGGGTTCTTGGGTTAATCAACATGGGGAACCGGGAGTAGACACCCATGCCCTTGGCCTCATGTGTTTGTCGATTTTCACAAATTTATGCTTTCTTAAAGAATAACTTAGTAGACACCCATGCTAAATCCTTTAAGAAAGAAAAGAATTAGAGTAGACACCTATGCCTTATTCATTTCTTAGGGAAATCAATAGCTTGAGCAGTAGACACCCATGCCCTTAGGATGGCAAACATTAGGTATTCATAATATGATTGGAACATTGGCATAATGTTATATTATTGAGCATGATTAGTGGTGGAAAGCCCTACCTTTTCATTTATCTTTATTTCTTTTTTTCATAGTATCAATTTAGTGACAAAGTTGATATTTTAATAAATTATAAGCGAAATCAACAATCCCCGTGGGAATGATCTCGTACTTGCACCCTATACTACTGTTTTGATCTTGTGTACTTGCGAGTTAAAATGTAGCAAATATTATCTATTAATTTATGTAGTATTTGTCACAACAAGTTTTTGGCATCGTTGCCGGGGATTGTTTTATTTTGTTTAGAATTTTTTTTTTCCCTTAGTTAATTTTATTTTATTTAATTTTTGTGTTACTATTTTCTAGAGTTTTAATTCCGTTCTGCAGCAGTGCGATCAAGCACACTGCTACAGGGCGATCAAGAGCAAAGTCAGACAGCCGTGCCAAAGACTCTATGTTTTCTTTTCTGTTTTGCAGTTTTTCCCGAGTGCGATCGAGTGGCCCCTGTGCGATCGAGTGCACTACCAGACAATAGCTACGTTCCAGCACTTCGGGCCATTTGTGAGTTCTCCCTCTTATTTTTATTTTTATTTTTATTTTGTTATTTAATTTTCGTTTTGTTCTTATTCTCATGTGGAGAGCCATTCCGACACTCCATGGACCATGTTCATATTGCCATGACTCTTATCACCATGTTAGAGATTGTCCTTCAACAAGACAATTTTCTAACCATTCTTATGGGTATATGAACACATCATTCTCTAGATTGAGGGACGACGGCTATTTTGATACCTATAACCCAATATGGAGACAACAGTCAAATCTCTCATGGCATGCTCAAGTTCCTGGAAATCCTGCTCCACAATTCTATGGTCAATCATATTCCTGTCTTAGCCCCAATCTGAGGCAATCCATTTTCAAGATAGAAGCTGAAAAAGATGAGCCATCTCCCATATATGATCATTCATATTCCTTTCCACATCAACAATACCAAAAAAATCACCTCCACCAAAAAGGCCTGCCTTAGAAAAAGCGTGCTATGCCTTAGAAGAAGCAAGTTCTACCTTAAAAGAAGAGATGTCAGCTTATCTTAGCCAAATGGAGAAAAGTAAGCGACCATTTGAAAGGATGGAGAACTCTCGCACACAATCAATTGAAAGGATGGAGGCTCACCTCAAGCAAATATCAGATATACTTAAAGAAGAAGAAGAAGAAGAATGCCAAAGTCAGTTGGTGGCCAATCCTAATGAGCACTACATGGAGGAAGAGTGCACTTACTATCATGAGCAAACAACCACCACACCTAGGAATGAAGAAACTGTTGAGGAGATTTTTTGTGAGCCAAGTCTTGAGGATCAATTGGGAAAACGCTTTGTTCAATTTCGAGGTGACCTAGACTTGGACAAGCTACTTGAGCATGCTGAGACTTCTAATGAGCCAAGCCTTGAGGATCCTTTAGGAGAGCGCTTTGATCAATTTGGAGGTGACCTAGACTTGAACAAGCTACTTGAGCATGTTGAGATGTTTAATGAGCCAAGTCTGGAGGATCCATTGGAAGAGCGCTTCGCTCAAGTTGAATTTGATCTAGATCTTGACAAGTTCCTCAAGCAAGCTAAGATGTTTAGTGAGCCAAGTTTGGAGGATCCATTGAAAGAGTGCTTTGCCCAATTTGAATTTGATTTGGACCTTGACATAATACGTGAGCAAGCTTTGGCCTTAATGGATTCCACTCCTGAGAACAACAAGGTGGAAGACGAAGAAGAGCAAACTAAGGATCAAGAGGAGACTCATAATGGTCTACCCCAATCTATAGATAGTTGGAATCAACCTGCAATAGGAAGAATTCATTCTCTTTGTTGCTAGAGAAGAAAAGACTGGTGCTTCAAGTTTAAGAGGAGGACAACAGTCTGGCAGAAAACTTTAAACTTAGCACTCATGGGAGGTAACCCAGTATATCATTTTTATTTCTTTGTTTGTTTGCTTTATTTTTATTTTATTTTATTTTGTTTTGTTTTTATTTTCCATGGTTACTTTAGTGTTTTGTTTTTCAGGTACAAGTGTACTTGCATTCAAGTTTGGGGGTGTGCTAGGAGCCATACCAATCCAGACAGTTCTCCCTTTCCCAGATCAGATCTTTTCATGCTATACACACATTGGGGACAATGTGTAATTTAAGTTTGGGGGTATGGAAGACACTTACACACACTTTGTCTCAGTTTAATATTTCAATTTTTTTTTTTTTTTTAAAAAAAAAAATGCATGTTCTCATGATTATCTTAAATTTTTGGTTGATCTGGTAAAAAAAAAAAAAATTGTGATATTATTTTCATTGGTGAGCTTAAAATTTTTTACACATGATCTGATAATTGAGTTTTTAAGTTTGGTTACTTATTTTGGACAATTGAGAATTCACATGTTTGATCTTATCTTACACAAGTATATTACCACATAATTTGTGAGGTATGATATGAAAGTCTAATGTGTATGTTTCTATGTCTTGGGTAAAACTTGATGACTTAATAGATGGATACTTTGGCATATATATAAAGAGAAAAAGAAGTATAAAAAAAAAATGATCATAGATAATCTTTTCACTAAGTAACTAGATCTCTTGCCTCATTCAGCATTGAGTGTTCACGTCAAAAGGTGAGAATTTTGATTTGATTAATGTCATAGCTAGTTTGGTTTCGTAGCCTTTTTTACTCGAGTTAGTAAGAGCCTGTTTGGTATTGCAGTGGTAAATAGATCTTTTAGATGTAGAGCTTTTGTCTGTGAGCTTTTGTCAAAAACGCTTCTACTGAAAAGCTGTTACATGTTTGGTAATTACATGTCTGAAGTGCTTTTTGAGAAGTTATTGATGTTTGGTAACAAAAACTAAGAAAGTGCTTTTGGTTGCAAAAATGACCATAAAAGACATTTAATGTTATTGAGAATAATAAACATGCTTACATC
The DNA here is from genome assembly GCF_901000735.1 of Corylus avellana. NCBI lineage: Eukaryota > Viridiplantae > Streptophyta > Magnoliopsida > Fagales > Betulaceae > Corylus > Corylus avellana. The sequence continues at coordinate 22,106,750 of NC_081543.1, read as the reverse complement.
GTTAAAATAAGAATATATGATCCCTCAAAACATCATTTTTATTTTCCTCTTCATCAAAAAAGAAGTAAATAAATAAATACAAAATAAATATGTAAACCGAATGAAAATTAATAACTTGTAGAATGTTAAGTGATTAAAATTAATTCCTTTATTTTTCATCAAACTAGAACCTTTTTGTTGGTCTGTAACAAGAAAGAGAAGTGATGTGTTGAAATTTTTTGGATGGGTGTTCCGTTGGGAGGAGAGATTTGGGTATTTGATGTATGGTGTGAGCTTTGGCAGAACCCACGTGATGCTCCTTGATATAAACATAAAAAATAAACACAAAAAAAAAGTAAATAAATAAATAAATAAAAATTAAATAAATCTCTGCATGCTGTTAAGTGCCAAAATATTCATATTTTAGCCCTTAACTTACATTTGTTAATTCCTTAGTTTTGTTAGTTTATGCTATTTTAGTTCTTTTATGTGCTTTCTGTGTTTTTGTAGGCTTTTGGAAGAAAAGAAAGGACAAAATTGGAAAAAAGCTAGAAGATTTGAGTCAAGCAAAAGGTTCTGATAGTGCGATCGATCGCAGGGTTATTGCACTCGAGCACACTACCAGAGAGGTCCAAGCCAAGACGAGCAAGGCGTGTACTCGTGCGCACAAGAAGCAGCCCTGCGATCGAGAGCCCAACACATACGATTGATCACATACCTGCGATCGAGCGCACACGTGAGCGCCTTATTCTGGAAAGTTCTCTTTTTCACCCCTTCAAAACCCTAGGCGACTTAGAACGTAGAAGCTACAATTTTTAGGGTTTCTATTATGTTCCTAAGGCCTATAAATAGACCCTTAAGCTTTTACAATAGACACACAATTCCTAGGAGAAGAATTGGAGCTCTTCAAGTTCAAGTTTTCAGGTTTATTCTTTGCCTCTTTATTTTATTTTATGAAGATGTTTAACATCAAACTCATGTGTAACTAAACTACTTAGTAGGGCTAGATTGAAGCCCTAATTATGTTTATTTAATATTTCAATATTGGCGCCTTTGTGATAATCATATTGTGATGCTTAACTTGATTAATTCTTGTTTTATTGAATTCCTCATATGTGTTTGCCTGATCAACATATGCATGTTCTATGGATTAGTTAATTAAATCAATTTGGATGATCGAGTCCTGGGTTTAATAGAGTAACAAAAGAATTCTCACGGATTCTTGGGTTAATCAACATGTAAAACCGAGAGTATACACCCATACCCTAGGTTCCGTTTGTTTGTCGATTTCCATAGATTCATGCTTTCTTAAAGAACAACTTAGTATACACCCATGCTAAATCCTTTAAGAAAGAAAAGAGTTAGAGTATACACCCATGCCTAACTCGTTGATTAGGGACATCTAAAGCTTAAGGAGTATACACCCTTAGGTTGGCAAACATTGGGTGTTCATAATATGATTAAAGCATTGGCATATTGTTATATTGTTTAAGCATGATTAGTGGTGGATATCAAAGCCCTACCTTTATCATTATTAACTCAAAAATCAATCTTTGTTTTGTTTTACTTATGGAATTTATTTTAAGCAAAATTTATGACAATTCTCGTGGAAATGATCTCGTACTTGCACCTTATACTACTATATTTATCTTGTGCACTTGCAAGTTAAACGTACAATTATTTGCCTATTAACTTAGGTAGATATTTACACAATACATGCCTGCTGGCTTGCAAGTGCGAGGTTGAACCCACAGGGAATTATGTTTTTGAAAGAACAATTTATATCTAAACTAATTAAATCCTAACCTAGTTCCAAAAAAGGGTTTTGATTTTGGTTTTAAAAATTAAAAGACAAACATAAACTAATTAAAATAAACTAAGAGATAAAATACTAAGGTTGGGGAATTCACACTCATTGAATCATAACAACATACTTCCATGTTTACCAATATTAATAGGAAGTTTTCACAATTAAAATCTTAGATATGTTTTACTATGCTTCAACAGTTAATCAAAACAATCCCATGTATCCATTCATTGAACAAATCACAAAAGAAATACAAAATCAATTAAATCATCATATGTATCCGTAAATCACAAAAAATATCCAATCTTAATTGAAACACCAAATGTATCCATAGAACAAATCACAAGGGATATCCAATTATTTAGGCAAATAAAATCAAGCAATCAATTATGTGAAATTATCTTAAATCATCAAGTGTATCCTTGAATCACAAGATATCCAAGAATCATGCCACATATTGAAAAGAAGTAAAACAATTGAAATAATAAACCCAATAAAGTCAGATAAATAAAGACTTACATGAAAGTATTGATGTTCTTCATCAATGAGGCTTCATCCCCAACCTTAGTTGGGAATTTAGCTCCACATAAAAATGAAACCTTAATCCAAAAAAAACCTAAACTAAAAAGAGAAAAACTGTTCAATTTTGCTCTCTGGAATTCTATATCTTTTCTTGAATGCAAAGAGGTCTATTTATAGGCTTAGGAAAGTCCTAAAAGTCCTATTAAACCTAGATAATTCGGAGGTCTGTCTCCCAGTCAAAATAAAAGTCTGAAATTGGAATAGGATTTATCTAGATTTGGTCCTTTAATTGCGAGGCGATTTTGGCATAGTAACCGTCTGAATTAGGAAAATCCTATTTCACAACGAATTGTATCATTTTGAGTTAGCTTTCCAATTCCGTTTGAATAACTTCAATCCAATATTTGAGCAGAAATGTATGGTCAAAATACTGAGACATGTGCAGAATCTGAATTTGAATCCAATCCGAAATTTTATCGAATCTGATCTTAAATCTGATTTAACCTTTTCTTGGATTTGGTTAGACTTAACCACATCATCTAGGTTTTCTCAAAGTATTCTTTCTTCCAAACTTTGCATTTTTCCCTTTAAAGCTGTAGTTTTTCTTTATTGACCTACAAAACATTAAAAACACAAAACTAATACAAAATATTAAATAACGACACAACTAAAGGATTAACTAATGTAAATAAAGGGGTCCAAGTATGCAATATTTGGCACTTATCATATGCCATCTTCGTCTATATTTTTCCCCCTCACACGCCATCTGCAGGTCTTCCTCACATGCCATCTTCGGCTGTATTTTTCTCTCTATTTTTTCTTTAAGTCTCTTTTCTGCAGGTCTCCCTAACATGCCATCTTCGGCTATATTTTTCTCTCTCTTAAATCTTGAAAACTTTAGTTCTATATTGGAAAGGTCCTCAAACCCAGATTTTACATACCAAGCAAGAACCTCAACTTGGATCTCCCTCGCTTTGGAGCAGATCCAACCTTAGCAACATGAAGGACAAATCGAAGGGTTGGGAAGAGCTACGAGTAGATCCAACCGCAGCAACAGGAAGGACAAATCGAAGGGTTAGGAAGATATGTTTATGTATGGATATGGTTGTCATTTGTTGAAATTGGTGTGCATTTCTGTCCGTTCATATATTTCATAAAACAAAAACTGCGGCACACATTTCTTCCAGAAGTCCGTTTGAGCAAAAGCCTCATTTTCCAACTTTGGCTCAAACGTGGTTTTGAGCGTTTGAAACCTCAAAAGCGCTTTGACAATATTTGACCCAAACGACTCTATTTTTTCTTAAACGGGCTTTTCTAGCCTTAGAAGCGCTTTTTGGGTCTACGGTTGCAGACCCAAACATGCTCTAAGTCCTTAGGGGTGTCTTTACACCTAATGTCCTAAAACCATCTGGTTTAAGAGTCATTGGCCTAACACTCACTACATGGGTCTATTAGAAAGCTTAAGGGAATCAAACATTGCACAGCCTGACCAAAAAAAAGCAAAAAAACAAAAAAAAAAAGAAGAAAGAAAGCTATGCCATAGTTATTCATTTTGATGGAAATTTCAGTAAACTTTGAGATATTGAGACTTCGCACATTGGAATTAATAGGAAGCTTCATATTTATGTGCTAATTCACTTTACACTGTCTCGAACTTGTGATGACTTAGCTTATCTTTTGTGAGTAATTAGACTTTAAAATTCCAATTCATTGTGAAGATGGAGTTTGTCTTTTTAAACTTGCCAATGAATGAAAATCATGGTTTTGAGTGACACTTCAATTTTTGGATAACATGAACTCTGCATAATGTTTGTGAGTAACATTCCTAGAAAAGCCTCACAAGACTTCACTCGTCCTCTAGGGAATGCTTAGAGGTTTAAAAGGCTTGTTGCATATGCTAAATGCAATAGTACATCCCACGAAAGATGAATTTATGTTTTTGTTTTCTGTTTTTCATTTTGTTTTTAGTTTCGTATTGCTAAGGGACTCACAATATTGGGGGTGTGATAAGTGCCAAAATATTCATATTTTAGCGCTTAATTTACACTTATTGATTTCTTAGTCTTGTTATGTTGTGCTATTTTATTTTCTTTTGTTTTTTTTGTGTTTTTGTAGGTCATGGAATAAAAGAAAGCGTTTCCGGAAAAAGATTCAAGCTTAAAGGGCAAATTGGGAAGACTTAGAAGATATGGTTAAGCTTAGCCAATAATAATACAGGACATATATGATGTGGTTAAGTTTAATCAAATAAAGGAAATGATTAAATCGGAATTTCTCTAATTGGAGTCAAAATCGGATTGGATTCAAAAAAGAAAGTTATGCCATAGTTATTCACTCTGATGGGGATTTCAGTGAACTTTGAGATATTGAGACATTACATATTGAAATTAAGGAAAATTATAGTTTACCTCCCAAAGTTGACAGCATTTTTCAATTCGAACATCAAAGTTTTAATTTTTGCAATCCACCCCCACAAAATTCAAATTTTGTTCAATTCGACCAATATCATCCCAAAATTCTCATATTGCCCCTGATTTTTTTTTAATGAAAACGAAAACAAATTTGGGGGTGCAAAAATGACCAAATGACCAAAGGGGTTGCTACGGCCACCCATAATTTTTTTTAAAAAAAAAATTATAAAAAATAAAAATTAGGGGCAATATGGGAAGTTTTGGATCAAATTGGTCAAATTGCAAAAATTTGGAACTTTGGAGGGGTGGATTGCAAAAATTGAAACTTTGGTGTTCGAATTGAAAAACGCTGTCAACTTTGAAGGGGTAAACTGTAATTTTCCCTTGGAATTAATTGGAAGCTTCATATTTTTTTTTTTGTGCTAGTTCACTTTACACTGTTTCAAATTTGTGATACCTTAGCCTGCCATTTGTAAGTGATTAGACTTCAAATTTCAATTCCTTGTGAAGACAAAGTTTGTCTTTTTAAACTTGCAAATGAATGAAAATCTTGATTTTGAGTGATACTTCAAATTTTTGGATAACATGAACTTTTGCATAATGTTTGTGGGTAACATTCCTAGAAAACCCTCACGAGACTTCACTCATCCTCTAGGGAATTCCTAGGGGTTTAAAAGGCTTGTTGCATATGCTAAATGCAATCGTACATCCCACGAAAGAAGGATTTATCTTTTTGTTTTTCATTTTGCTTTTAGTTTCATATTGCTAAAGGATTAGCAATATGTAAGTTTGGGGGTGTGTTAAGTGGCAAAATATTCATATTTTAGCCCTTAACTTATATTTGTTAATTCCTTAGTTTTGTTAGTTTGTACTATTTTATTCCTTTTATGTGTTTTCTATGTTTTTTGTAGGTTTTTGGAAGAAAAGAAAGCACTTTTGGAAAGTTCGAGCACTAAAGAGCAAATTTGGCAAAGCTAGAGGTTTTGATAGTGCGATCAATCGCAGGGGATCTGCACTCGAGCGCACTACCAGAGAATGTCAAAAAGCGAGCACAGGCTTGCGCTTGTGCGCACGAGAAGAGATTTGATCTCAGACGTGCGATGAAGGGCACCCGTCCGCTGGAGAAAAGATAGTTGCGGCCAGAATTCCCTTTCCTTCCATATTAGGGTTTTCCAAGTACCACTTGTAATAGGACTAAACCCTACAAATTTTCTAGGTTTACTAGGGGTTCTAGGATCTCTCCTAAGCCCTATAAATAGATCTCTATGCCTCACAATTTAATACACAATTTAGGAGACACAATTCCATACACAACTTCGGAGAGAGGAGAATTTGGAGGCTACTTCAAGGAGTTGTTTTCGGCTCTTTCTTTCCCTTTTGTTTTAGCTTTATTTTAATTATGTGTAACTAATTACTTTAGTAGAGCTAGATTGAAGCCCTAATTATGTTTATTTAATATTTCAATATTGGCGCCTTTGTGATAATCATATTGTGATGCTTAACTTGATTAATTCATGTTTTATCGAATTCCTCATATGTGTGTGATTGGCCATATGCATGTGGTATGGATTAGTTATTTAAATCAATTTGGATGATCGAGTCCTGGGCTTAATAGAGTGACAAAAGAATTTCCTCACGGGTTCTTGGGTTAATCAACATGGGGAAACGGGAGTAGACACCCATGCCCTAAGCCTCCTGTGTTTGTCGATTTCCACAGATTTATTCTTTCTTAAAGAACAACTTAGTAGACACCCATGCTACATCCTTTAAGAAAGAAAAGAATTAAAGTATATACCCATGCCTAATTCGTTGCTTAGGGAGATTAATAGCTTAAGGAGTAGACACCCATACCCTTAGGTTGGCAAACTTTAGGTATTCATAATATGATTGGAACATTGGCATATTGTTATATTATTGAGCATGGCTAATGGTAGATATCAAAACCCTACCTTTTCATTTATCTTTATTTCTTTTCAATATATCAATATCAATTTAGTGACAACTTTGATATTTTAATCAATTCTAAGCAAAATTACAATCCTCATGGGAACGATCTCGTACTTGCTGCACTATACTATCGTTTGGTCTTGTGCACTTGCGAGTTAAAATGTACCAATTATTATCCATTAATTTAGGTAGTATTTGGCACAACACCCTGAACTCATCTGGGCTGCACAAATTCTAGGATGGGGCAAATTCACGTGGCACTTTGGGTGTCAACACCTGGGCACTACCCTTCCCGTTTCTCATCACCCACATACTTGAGATGAAGGGCATTGAGGCCACTCCCGAGGATGGACTTATAACTGACCACACACAGTTTGGCCTGATCCAGTGGAACCATAGCTACTCCCACATGCCAAAGAGAACTTAGGCACCAGCAACAGACGTAGAGATGGTCAAGGGCGATGACGTTCCTATGGACACAAATGAGCCAGCAGCTGAGGAGTATTAGGCAGTAGCTGAGGAGGAGACCATTACCATAGGTCTCTCTGAGTACGAGTTCATCCGCAATGAGTTGTCAGACCTTAGGTTTGAGTTAGTTGACTAGTGGTGGGAGGCCCAAGAGGACAAACTCATGGCGGACCAGTGATTTAAGGAGCAATAATAACTGTTGCGGCCCATTCTATCACAGCTGCCACCTGCTCCAGGTGCATCTTCTTCCGCACTGTAGTGACCGTTCAGATACTCCTATCCCCTTGTACTGTTTTATTTTCTTTATCCACACATTGAGGACACTATGTAATTTAAGTTTGGGGATCTGGGTACACATGTTATTCATGAGCATGCAACTGATTTTAAATTTTGATTTGCATTTCATTGGTGAACTTAACATGATGAACACATGATTACTTGACTAGGGAATTAGAGTTTTGTATCTTTCTTTGCCAACATGAGATATTACTTGTTTCAATTTGATTCTCACAATCACACTAGCACATAGTTTGTGGAGTATGAAATCTGAGATCAGTCATGTCTGTTGTCAATATCTTGAATGTAGTTGGATAACTTGTTGGAGGAATAACCTTGGCATATCAAAAAAAAAAATTGATTACTTTGAGCTTTCCACTGAGTAACCGAACATCTTGCCTCATTATGCAGTGAGTGTTCGCGTCAAAAGGTTGGAAGTTTGGCTTGATTGATAGCATGGTTAGTTTGGCTTAGTAGCCTTTTTTACTCGAGTTAGTAAGAAAAAAAAAAAAAAAAAAAAGCCTTGGTTATTTCATTCGATGGGGAGTCCAACAAATTTTGAGTGTTATGTGTTAAGTTCACTTTACATTAGTTGAACCTTGTGATATCTCAAAATCCCATGTGTAGTAGCCTGGTTCTTAATTTCCTGGAATTGTGAAGATGGAGTTTGTCTTGTTAAGCTTGCTAATGAATGAGAACCATGATTTTTATGATGCTACATTCTTGGGGATAACATGGTAGTGACAATGTTTGTGGGCATCATTCATGTTAAACCCTCACGAGACTTCACTCATCCTCTAGGGATGTCTAGGGGTATAAAAGGCTTGTTGCATACGCTAAATGCAATCATACATCCCACAAAAGAAGGATTTTATCATTTTGTTTTTCAGTTTATTTTCTATTTTGTATTGTTAAAGTACTAGCAATATGTACGCTTGGGGTGTGATAAGAATCGAATGTTGCACATTCAAGCCCCTTAAACTCGTATATGTTAATTCCTTAGCATTGTTATTTGTTTGATGTTGATTGATAAGCGCCGAATGTTGCACATTCAAGCCCCTTAATTTGCATATGTTAATTCCTTAGCGTTGTTATTTGTTTGATTTTGTTTTGTTTTTGTGTTTTCAGGTTATAAATAAAGATGCAATTAATTCCATTCATTTTGGGCTTAAAAGCACACTTTGAGAAGACCTAGAAGATATGATTAAGCTTAACCAATCATGGTTAAGTTTAATCAAATAAAGGAAAGATTAATTCGGAATTTCTCAAATTGGAGTCAAAATCGGATTGGATTCAATTTTGGATTCTGCATATGTCTTGGTATTTTGGCCATAACTTTCAGCTCAAATATCCGATTGAGGTGATTCAAGCGGCACTGGAAAGCTAACTCAAATTTCTACAAATCATAGTGAAATAGTATTTTCCTAATTCGGAGTGCCGCATTGCCAAAATTGCCCCGCAAGATAGGAACGCGATTCTGGGCGAATCCTATTCCGATTTGGACTTAGGTTTTCTTTATCATAATTGGACTTGGACTTAAATCTCCGAAATTTATAGGATTCCTAGGGCTTCTAGGACTCTCCTAAGCCCTATAAATAGGCCTCTAAGCATTGAGAAAAAATAAACCGCTTCTAGAGCAAAAATTCAGTAAAATAGTCTGTGGAGCTTAGGAGATCATGAGCAGCTAAACCCAATTGTGGGGTATTGATGTAGCCCTTTCCAAGCACAATGGTTTGATTGTATTTAATTTCTAGTCTTTCAATTTATGCATGTTGATTGTATAACCCTGAGGATTGCTACAGTTGATTTCTGTTTTTCATATTAAATGCAGTTGTTCTTTAAATTCCAAATCAATATTAGTAGAATTCTTATCTTGTCTTAGAAATTATTTTACTATTATTGAACTCAAATCATTCTTATTTTCTGTGATCATAAGAATGATGGTTATACAATGGTATTTAATTGGCATGCAATCAATAGGGTTAGATAGACCATACCTAGGGAAGACGGATCGTACTACACCTTAGTTTAGTGTAATTTAGGTAGACGGTCCGTGCCAACCGAAGATGGGTTATGCTATTCCATTGATTGTATGAGATTATTTTCTTGTTAAAATTATAACATGCATAGAATGAATTACTAGAGTTAATTATGGTTAACCATTGATGTGCGGATCGTGGTGAAGTCAATACCCTACTCTCTCTTTCATAAATTTACTCCCTTTTATTTCCGTTTATTTTATGAACTTTAAATTCTCACAACCAATTCACTCTCTTTTAATTAAGTTAATTTTGATCTTTTAATTTTGATAATTAAACCCCTGCAGTCCTTAAGGTTCGACACCCTCAATATAGCCCTATCCTATGGGATTCGTTCTATTGCGAGTGGTAATTTTATTATTGATATTTTTGGTCACAAAAATACCACATCAATTTTTTGGCGCCGTTGCCGGGGACTGCTTAACGGTTTTATTGTCAAATTTTAGAGATTAACTTTAGCTTAATAAATTATTTTCCTGTTTTAAGTTGCTAAATTTTAATTCTGTTTTGCATTGATTTTATTCTTTTTCAGAAACTGCAAACAGGTCTGTAAGCTGCCTTCTCTGTGACTGCGATCGAACGCACCCTACCGTGCGATCGAGCGCACTTGCGGCATCTTGCATCCAGAACCTAAGTGCACACTAAGGCCATTTGTGAGCTTGTTTGTTTTCTGTTTTAGCTTAATTTTTTTTTTTCTGTTTTCTTTTAAATTTCTGTTTAGTTTATGCTAGGTCGTCGTTCTTTATCTTTTCCATTAATTTCTTGCGACCTTGAAATTGAACGCACTCTTAGACGAATTAGATCCCAAAAGAACTCTAATTTGCTAGAAGAGCGTTCCACTGAGACCATGGGGGACGGTAACCACGTAGCATTGCAAGATCATTATCTTCCTACCACTTACACTACTCCCACATGTCTTCGGTTGCCGGAAATTACGGCAACCCATTATGAAATTAAGCCTAGCACTATACGCAGTTTACCCTCCTTTTTAGGGCTTAGCACTGAAAATCCTTATGAATTCCTCGGTGATTTCGAATCAATCTGCGAGACCACTAAAATGAATGGATTCACTGAGGATGCCCTAAGGATGCGTCTTTTTCCTTTCTCCCTTAAGGAAAAAGCCAAACATTGGTTCCAGTCCTTAACACCCAATTCTATCACTTCTTGGGCGCAATTGCAACAAGAATTTCTTAAGAAGTACTTTCCCATAGGCATGACCAATGATACTAGGAGAGCCATCACTACATTCTCCCAGTACGAGGGAGAGGATTTTCATGAGACTTGGGATAGGTTGCAGACCTTGCTTAGATCATGTCCACACCACGCTGTCCCAAAATGGCAGCTAGTGCAGTGTTTTTATGATGGCCTGACTGAGTCCAATAGAAAAATGGTAGATGCATCCTGTGGGGGGACATTCATGTTGAAAAGTGAAGATGAAGCATGGTCGATGTTTGAAAACTTAAGTAACAATTCTCTTCAGCAAGTTTCCGCAAGACGAAGGGCACCAGCACCTAAGGCACCCAAGACGGAGAGTTTGTATGAAGCCGGCCATTCTCCAAACATGGCCAACCAAGTAGTGGAGGCTATCACTAAGAAGTTGGATCAAGTTCTATAGACTGCTGGTTTTGCTCCTAATACTGCTCACACACACACTGAAGCATGTTCATTCTGTTCCAGTCCTATGCATCATGTCAATAATTGCCCTGTTACTGAAAATTATACTGACATTTCTAATGAGCAGGTTAATGCAGCTTTCTCCAGACCGGGTAATGATCCGTACTCCAATACCTACAACCCCGGGTGGCGAAATCATCCAAATTTCTCTTGGAAGAATTCAAGCAACTCATCCTCAGGGCTACACAATCATTCTCAATCCAACAGGCAGCCCTACCAACCTCAGTCCACTTACCGGCCTCCACAGCAGCACTACCAAGCTCCTTTCGAGTCTAATTTTGAGGATCAGATTGTAAAAGCAGTAACTGAGCTGACCAGCGAGATCAAGCAGTCAATTAAATCTCAAGAGGAAATAGTCAACTCACATTCTCAATCCATTGCCAAGCTAGAAGCTCAAGTTGGACAACTTGCCAACACCATCAACAGAAGAGATGAAGGAAAGCTTCCAAGTCAGCCAGTGGTAAACCCTAAGGGGCACTATATGGTCGATGAGGGCACTTCATACCATCAGGAAGTTCAAGCCATCACTACCTTAAGAAGCGGCAAAATAGTTGACAATCATGTGGAGGAGAAGAAAGATGAACACAAGGAGGTTGCACAGAATTTGCAGAATGATAAAAGCAAGCCAGTAAGCAATGAGGCTTCGTCATCAGCAGCATCCACTCCAGAGATCCCCTATGAGCCACCAGCCCCCTTCCCAGAACGTCTCAAGGCACCTTCTCACTTTGGGAAACAAGGCGAAAAAATACAAGGAATGATGGAGATGTTCAAACAGGTAAAGATCAATCTTCCCCTTCTTGATGCCATTGCACAAGTACCTGCCTATGCCAAGTTCCTCAAGGACTTGTGTACTCAAAAGCGAAAGACCAGAAACCACATCCCCAAGAAAGTTCTTCTGACTGAGCAAGTAAGTTCTCTGATTAAACACAACACCCCTCCGAAGTTCAAGGACCCCGGGGCTCCTACAATTTCATGCATCATTGGAAAAAGAGAGATTGATAAGCACTCTTAGATTTGGGAGCTGGAGTGAATTTACTTCCCTATTCAGTATATCAGCAGCTGGGCCTAGGGGAGCTGAAGCCCACCACAGTGATTCTGTAACTAGCTGATCGGTCAATTAAGAAGCCTAGAGGGATTGTAGAAGATGTGATCATCCAAGTGGATAAATTTTTCTTCCCAGTCGACTTTATCGTGCTGGATACCGAGCCCATGCCCAATCCTGAGAAGCTGGTTCCTGTCATCCTTGGGCGTCCATTCTTAGCCACAGCAAATGCATGCATCAATTGTCGAACTGGAGTCATGGAAATCTCATTTGGCAATATGAAAGTTCGGTTGAATATCTTTATTGCATTTCAGCATGCTCCTGATCAGAATGAGTGTTTCTTTTTGGACAGCATTGAAGAATATATAGAAGACTCACTACCCAGTCTCTTGACAAAGGACCCAGTAGAAGCTTGCCTGAATTATTTCGACTTTGAAGAATTCAACACCGACCAGTACATTCAAGAGGTCCATGAATTGTTAGAAACAGCCACTAGTGCAGATTTCCATCCTTGACATCAAGCACTCTTCCTGTTCCATCTCTATAGACTCCACCGAAGCTTAAGTTGAAGCCCCTGCCAGAAAAGCTCAAATATGCATTTCTAGGGTCTAACAATACACTGCCGGTAATCATTGCTTCTGACTTACAACAAGACCAAGAAGACAGTCTGCTCGCAGTGTTAAAGGAGTATAAAGAGGCTATTGGTTGGACCGTAGCAGATTTGAAAGGCATTGACCCCTCTATCTGTATACACCGGATCCATTTGGAAGAAGATGCTCGACCCTCCTGTCAAGCATAGCGCCGGTTGAATCCCAACATGAAGGAGGTAGTAATGAAAGAGGTCGTCAAGTTACTTGATGCAGGCATCATCTACCCCATCTCAGATAGCAATTGGGTGAGCCCCACTCAAGTGGTTCCAAAGAAATTAGGCATCACCGTTGTTGAGAATTCTGCTGGCGAATTGGTTCCACAGCGCACAACCACGGGGTGGCGTGTCTGCATTGACTACCGGAAGCTCAATTCTCATACCCGAAAGGATCACTTCCCCCTCCCATTCATTGATCAAATTTTGGAGCGTCTTGCTGGCCAGAGCTACTATTGTTTCTTAGATGGCTATTCCGGGTATAATCAGGTAGCAGTTGATCCCCAAGACCAAGAGAAGACGACATTCACATGTCCATTCGGCACCTTTGCTTACCGACGCATGCCCTTCGGCCTATGCAATGCACCTGCCACATTCCAGAGATGTATGATGTCTATATTCTCCGACATGGTGGAAAAATTTTTGGAGGTATTTATGGATGACTTTTCTGTTTTTGGATCTTCTTTTGATAATTGCCTCCATAATCTGTCACTTGTGCTTCAACGTTGCAAAGAAACTAACCTGATTTTGAGCTGGGAGAAAAGCCACTTCATGGTCCAGGAAGGTATAGTTTTGGGCCATATAGTGTCCAAACGAGGTATTGAGGTGGACCGGGCCAAAGTTGAGCTCATTGAAAATTTACCACCACCCACTTCAATGAAGCAGATCCGTTCTTTCCTAGGGCATGCCGGCTTCTATCGTCGTTTCATCAAGGATTTCAGCAAAATTTCAAGGCCCTTATGTCACTTGCTTGCTAAGGACACCCTTTTTCACTTTGATGAAGCCTGTCACCAGGCATTCAAGCAGCTCCGGTCCCTATTATCCTCGGCTCCCATCATGCAGCCGCCTAACTGGTCATTGCCCTTTGAGATCATGTGTGATGCATCTGATTATGCTGTGGGTGCAGTTTTGGGACAACGGGTAGGCAAGCTTCCTCATGTCATTTATTATGCTAGCAAGACGTTGATAGATGCTCAAGTCAATTACACAACCACCGAGAAAGAATTGCTAGCTGTGGTATTTGCTCTGGATAAATTCCGCTCATATCTTCTGGGATCAAAGGTTATAATTTTT
>NC_081543.1:22013754-22092549 GCF_901000735.1 Corylus avellana | reverse complement strand
GGACTCTCCTAAGCCCTATAAATAGGCCTTTAAGCATTGAAAAAAAAGGACACCGCTTTCTAGAGTAAAAATTGAGTAAATTGTCTTTGGAGCTTAGAAGATCATGAGCGGCTAAACCCCTTCGTGGGGTGTTGATGTAACCCTATCCAAGCACAATGGTTTGATTGTATTTAATTTCTAGATTTTCAATTTATGCATGTTGATTGTATAACTATGAGGATTGCTACAATTGATTTATGTTCTTAATTATTAAATGCAATTGTTCTTAAATTTCAATATCAATATTTGTGAAATTCTTCTCTTGTCTTAGAAAGTATTTTACTTTTATTGAAATCAAATCATTCTTATTTTCTGTGATTATGAGGATGATGGTTATACAATGGGTTTAATTGACATATGATCAATAGGATTTGATAGGCCATGCCTAGGGAAGACGGATTGTACTACACCCTAGTTTAGTGTAATTTAGGTAGACAATCCGTGCCAACCGAAGATGGGTTATACTTATTCATTGATTGTATGTATCATTTTAAAGAATTTGATAATTTATACCTAGGGAAGACGGGTCGTACCGCATCTTAGTGGTTAGGTGGACGATCCGTGCCAACCGAAGATAGATTATGCTTATTCTTTAATAAGATAGTTTCTTGTTTATTTATAACATGCATAGAATGAATTTATGGGATTAATTATGATTAACCATTGTTGTGCGGATAGAGGTGAAGTCAATACCCTACTCTCTCTCTCTTATTTTAAATCTCTTTTTATTTTCATGCACTTTAGTTTTTAAGCAAATCAAATCAAAACCCCTTTTAATTAAGTTAACTTTGATCTTTTAATTTTGATAATTAAACCCCTGCAGTCCTTGAGGTTCGACACCCTCTCTATAGCCGTATCCTACAAAGATTCGTCCTATTGCGAGTGGTTATTTTTATAATTGATATTTTTGGTCACAAAAATACCACATCAATTTTTGGCGCCGTTGCCGGGGACTGCTTAACGGTTTTATTGACAATTTTTAAGGATTAATTTCAGCTTAATAATTTATTTTTCTGTTTTAATTTTAATTCTGTTTGGTATTTGTTTTTAGAATTTGCAAACAGGTCCGTAGCTGCCTTTCTGTGACTGCGATCGAGCGCAGCCCGCGTGCGATCGAGCGCACAGACGCACTCCAACAGGATCCAAGCCAGCAGCGCTCGAGCCCTCCACTCCTGCGCTCGCACCCATCTGCGGCAGTACGCTCGTGCACACCCTGCCGTGCGATCGAGCGCACTTGCGGGATCCTGCATCCAAACCCTAAGTGCACACCAAGGCCGTTTGTGAGCTTGTTTGTTGTCTGTTTTAGCTTAATTTTTCTGCTTTCTTCTAAATTTCTGTTTAGTTTATGTTCGGTCGTCGTTCTTTATCTTTTCCATTAATTTCTTGCGACCTTGAAATCGAACGCACTCTTAGACAAATTAGATCCCAAAAGAACTCTAATTTGTTAGAGGAACGTTCCACTGAGACTATGGGGGACGGTAACCACGTAGCATTGCAAGATCACTATCTTCCTACCACTTACACTACTCCCACATGTCTCCGGTTGCCGGAAATTACGGCAACCCATTATGAAATTAAGCCTAGCACTATACGAAGTTTACCTTCCTTTTTAGGGCTTAGCACTGAAAATCCTTATGAATTCCTCAATGATTTCGAATCAATCTGTGAGACCACTAAAATGAATGGATTCAATGAGGATGCCCTAAGGATGCGTCTTTTTCCTTTCTCCCTCAAGGAAAAAGCCAAACATTGGTTCCAGTCCTTAACACCCAATTCTATCACTTCTTGGGCGTAATTGCAACAAGAATTTCTTAAGAAGTACTTTCCCATAGGCATGACCAATGATACTAGGAGAGCCATCACTACATTCTCCCAGTACGAGGGAGAGGATTTTCATGAGACTTGGGATAGGTTGCAGACCTTGCTTAGATCATGTCCACACCACGCTGTCCCAAAATGGCAGCTAGTACAGTGTTTTTATGATGGCCTGACTGAGTCCAATAGAAAAATGGTAGATGCATCCTGTGGGGGGACATTCATGTTGAAAAGTGAAGATGAAGCATGGTCTATGTTTGAAAACTTAAGTAACAATTCTCTTCAGCAGGTTTCCGCCAGACGAAGGGCACCAGCACTTAAAGCACCCAAGACGGAGAGTTTGTATGAAGCAGGCCATTCCCCAAACATAGCCAACCAAGTAGTTGAGGCTATCACCAAGAAGCTAGATCAAGTTTTGATGACTGCTGGTTTTACTCCTAATGCTGCTCACACACACAATGAATCATGCTCATTCTGTTCCAGTCCTATGCATCAGGTAAATAACTGCCATGTTAATGGAAATTATACTGATATTGCAAATGAGCAGGTTAATGCAGCTTTCTCCAGACCGGGTAATGATCAGTACTTCAATACCTACAACCCTGAGTGGAGAAATCATCCAAATTCCTCATGGGAGAATTCAAATTCGGGCAACTCAGCCCCAGGGCCATACAATCAAGCTCAATCCAACAAGTAGCCCTACCAACCTCAGTCCACTTACTGGCCTCCACAGCAGCACTACCAGGCTCCCTCAGAGTCTAATTTTGAGGATCGGATTCTAAAAGCAGTGACTGAGCTGACCAGCGAGATAAAGCAGTCAATCAAATCTCAAGAGGAAAGAGTAAACTCACATACCCACTCCATTGCCAAGCTAGAAGCTCAAGTCGGACAACTTGCCAATACCCTCAACAAGAGGGAAGAAGGAAAGCTTCCAAGTCAGCCAGTGACCAACCCTAGGGGACTATACATGGTAGAAGAAAGCACGCCTCATCTGGAGCAAGTTCAAGCCGTCACCACATTGCGAAGCGGAAGACTGGTTGACAATCATGTGGAAGAAAAGATGGATGAGCAAATTGAGGCCCCACAGAATCTGCATCAGGACAAGGGTAAACAAGTAAGTATCGAGGCATCTTCCTCATCTGCCTCCACTCCTGAGGTTCCATATGAGCCTAAGGTCCCATTCCCAGAGCGGCTTAAGGCACCCTCCCACTTTGGGAAACAAGGAGAGAAGATACAAGACATGATGGAAACCTTCAAGCAGGTTCAAATCAACATCCCACTCCTTGAGGCTATCAAGCAAATTCCAACCTATGCAAAATTTCTCAAGGACTTGTGCACTCAAAAGAGGAAGAATCAGAAGCACATTCCCAGGAAGGTCATTCTCACTGAGCAAGTAAGCTCTCTGATTCAGCATAACACTCCTCCAAAGTTCAAAGACCCTGGAGCGCCTACGATTTCGTGCGTCATCAGAAACACTAAGATTGAGAGAGCTCTCCTCGACTTAGGAGCTGGTGTTAATTTGCTTCCATACTCGGTATATCAGAAACTGGGCTTAGGGGAATTGAAACCAACAAGTACTGTCTTGCAATTGGCTTATCGCTCGATCAAGAAACCCCGCGGGATTGTGGAAGATGTCATTATCAAGGTGGACAAGTTCTATTATCCAGTTGACTTTATAGTTCTGGGCACAGAACCGGTCCCAAATCCAGAGAAGCATATTCCTGTCATCCTTGGGCGTCCTTTCCTCGCCACAGCCAATGCAAGCATCAATTGTCGGACCGGAGTAATGAAGATCTCCTTTGGGAATATGAAGATCAGACTGAACATCTTCAATGCCTTTCAGAATGCACCTGATCAGAATACATGTTTTTTCTTGGATGACATTGGAGAAACTGTTGAAGACCCACCTCCTGATCCTCTATCTGAAGTTATATCATGGAGCAACCCACCGGAGCCTATGCCTCTCACTTCAAGTACTCCACCACCTGATGACAACACCACAGGGGACATATTTCATTTAGAGGTTGCTGAAGTTGATTTCATTGGGGTGGGAAATTTTTTGGCAAATTCCCTGGCTACCCCAGTTTCTGAGAACTCCCATAGAGACAAGAGGTTGATCATGAAACCAGTTCGGGACAAACACCCTGAACATTGTCATGGGGAGCATCAAGACCTATTCACTGGGAGAGGCAGTTTCGGGATGTTAAGAAGAATCCTCTTCCTTGTGGAGTGCTACATGATCATAAAGAAGAAGGGATGGAAGAGCTTGATTGGACTTCTGAAGGATCGAGGTAAGATCCTTCGGGACTCGGACTTACATTGAGAAATACCTCATAGGATCAAGTGCAGGCCCTGTGCGCTTGACTCTTCACTCCACCAGGGCATATGATCTCCATCCAGGTTTATTTTATCCATTGTTGCTTCATTCTTTGTTTATCTTTTTACAACAATCTGTGCACTTGATTGGTACTTGGTTGGAGTATCACTTTATTTTTAGGACATGTGTTTTTGCATTCAAGTTTGGGGGTATGATATGCCCACATCTGCTCATTCAGGTATTTTTGTACTCTTGATCTTATTCTTTAATTCTATACATACATTGGGGACAATGTATGATTCAAGTTGGGGGGTATGGAAAAACAAAACACAGTCCATTATTATTGTTATGTCATTCTTAAGCATATGGTTGAGCTTTGATTTTGGTTTGAAATTCATTGATAGGCTTAAAGTTGTGAACACATGATCATATGACTTAGGAATTTTGAGTCTTATTACTTACTTTTGGCAACATGAGATGCTTCTTGTTTCAATTTAAATCTATCTTGAGCACACTAGCACATGTCTGTGAGGTATGAATTTTGAGACCAATTATGTTTGTTTTCAATATCTTGAATTCTGTTGGGTGACATATTGGGTGAATAACTTTGGCATGCTATAAAAAAATAATAATAATAATAAATAGAATAAAATAAAAAAAAAATCAAGTTTGAATTTTTCGCTGAGTAACCGGACCCCTTGCCTCATTAAGCAGTGAGTGTTCGCGTCAAAAAGTGAAATTTTTGGGTTGATTAATAAAATGGCTAGCTTAGCTTCGTAGCCTTTTTGACTCGAGTTAATAAGTCCTTAGGGGTGTCTTTACACCTAGTGCCCTAAAACCATTTGGTTTTGGAGACATTGGCCTAACACTCGATACATGGGTCAATTAGAAAGCTTAAGGGAGCTAAGCATTGCAAAGCCTACAAAAAAAAAAAAAAAAAAAAAGTATTCCCTGGTTGTTTCATTTGATATGAAGTCCAATAAATTCTAAGATGTTGATTCATTCATAATGGAATTATTTTGAAGCCTCATGATTATGTGTTAGTTCACTTTGCACTAATTGAAATTTGTGTATCTCAATCTGCCATTTGTAAGTGATTTGACTTGTAAATTCCTTGGAATTTTGAAGATGGAGTTTATAATTTTAAGCTTGCTAATGAATGAGAACCATTATTTTTGTGATACTTTATCCTTTTGAATGACATAATGATGACAATGTTTGTGGGTATCATTCCTGGAAAACCTTCACGAGACTTCACTCGTCCTCTAGGGAATGCCTAGGGGTTTAAAAGACTTGTTGCATACGCTAAATGCAATTGTACATCCCACGAAAGATGGACTTATCTTTTTGTTTTTCAGTTTATTTTCTGTTTCGTATTGCTAAGGGACTAGCAATATGTAAGTTTGGGGGTGTGATAAGCGCCGAATGTTGCACATTCAAGCCCCTTAATTTGCATATGTTAATTCCTTAGCGTTGTTATTTGTTTGATTTTGTTTTGTTTTTGTGTTTTCAGGTGTTTAATAAAGATACAAGAAAATCATTGATTTTGGGCTCAAAATGCAGTTACTGTAGCGAATTCACTGTAGCAGTACTGTAGCGGATCACTGTAGCAATTTTACTGTAACGGAGTACTGTAGCAAAGTTACTGTAGCACGTTACTGTAGCTACAGTGCGCTCGAGCGCAGCTACAATGCGCTCGAGCGCACACGAGCGGCAAAGGCAAAAATCAGTCCGAAATTGATAAGGAAAGTTTCTCTAGGTCTCCCAATGCAACTGGGAGACTGAATTACGATTTTTCTGGGATTCCTAGGGCTTCTAGGACTCTCCTAAGCCCTATAAATAGGCCTCTAAGCATTGAGAAAAAACACACCGCTTCTAGAGCAAAAATTCAGTAAAATAGTCTGTGGAGCTTAGGAGATCATGAGCGGCTAAACCCCTTCGTGGGGTGTTGATGTAACCCTATCCAAGCACAATGGTTTGATTGTATTTAATTTCTAGATTTTCAATTTATGCATGTTGATTGTATAACTATGAGGATTGCTACAATTGATTTATGTTCTTAATTATTAAATGCAATTGTTCTTAAATTTCAATATCAATATTTGTGAAATTCTTCTCTTGTCTTAGAAAGTATTTTACTTTTATTGAAATCAAATCATTCTTGTTTTCTGTGATTATGAGGATGATGGTTATACAATGGGTTTAATTGACATATGATCAATAGGATTTGATAGGCCATGCCTAGGGAAGACGGATTGTACTACACCCTAGTTTAGTGTAATTTAGGTAGACAGTCCGTGTCAACCGAAGATGGGTTACACTTATTCATTGATTGTATGTATCCTATTATAGAATTTGATAATTTGTACCTAGGGAAGACGGGTCGTACCGCGTCTTAGTGGTTACGTGGACGATCCGTGCTAACCGAAGATAGATTATACTTATTCTTTAATAAGATAGTTTCTTGTTTATTTATAACATGCATAGAATGAATTTCTAGGATTAATTATGATTAACCATTGTTGTGCGGATAGAGGTGAAGTCAATACCCTACACTCTCTCTCTTATTTTAAATCTCTTTTATTTTCATGCACTTTAGTTTTAAAGAAAATCAAAACAAATCTCTTTTCAATTAAGTTAATTTTAATCTTTCAAATTTTGATAATAAAACCCCTGCAGTCCTTGAGGTTCGACACCCTCTCTATAGCCGTATCCTACAAAGACTCGTCCTATTGCGAGTGGTTATTTTTATTATTGATATTTTTGGACACAAAAATACCACATCAATTTTTGGCGCCGTTGCCGGGGACTGCTTAACGGTTTTATTGTCAAATTTTAGAGATTAATTTTAGCTTAATAATTTATTTTCCTGTTTTAAGTTGCTAATTTTTAATTCTGTTTTGTGTTGATTTTATTGTTTTTCAGAAACTGCAAACAGGTCTGTAAGCTGCCTTCTTTGTGATTACGATCGAGCGCAGCCCGTGTGCGATCGAGCGCACGGCTGCACTTCAGCAGGATTCTAGCCAGCAGGGTTCGAGCCCTCCACTCCTGCACTCGCACCCATCTGCGGCAATACGCTCGAGCGCACCCTACCGTGCGATCGAGCGCACGTGCGGCATCCTGCATCCAGACCCTAAGTGCACACTAAGGCCGTTTGTGAGCTTGTTTGTTTTATGTTTTAGCTTAATTTTTTTTTTTTCTGTTTTCTTTTGAATTTCTGTTTAGTTTATGCTAGGTCGTCGTTCTTTATCTTTTCCATTAATTTCTTGCGACCTTGAAATTGAACGCACTTTTAGACAAATTAGATCCCAAAAGAACTCTAATTTGCTAGAAGAGCGTTCCACTGAGACCATGGGGGACGGTAACCACGTAGCATTGCAAGATCACTATCTTCCTACCACTTACACTACTCCCACATGTCTCCGGTTGCCGGAAATTACGGCAACCCATTATGAAATTAAGCCTAGCACTATACGAAGTTTACCTTCCTTCTTAGGGCTTAGCACTGAAAATCCTTATGAATTCCTCAGTGATTTCGAATCAATCTGTGAGACCACTAAAATGAATGGATTCACTGAGGATGCCCTAAGGATGCGTCTTTTTCCTTTCTCCCTCAAGGAAAAAGCCAAACATTGGTTCCAGTCCTTAACACCCAATTCTATCATTTCTTGGGCTCAATTGCAACAAGAATTTCTTAAGAAGTACTTTCCCATAGGCATGACCAATGATACTAGGAGAGCCATCACTACATTCTCCCAGTACGAGGGAGAGGATTTCCATGAGACTTGGGATAGGTTGCAGACCTTGCTTAGATCATGTCCACACCACGCTGTCCCAAAATGGCAGCTAGTGCAGTGTTTTTATGATGGCCTGACTGAGTCCAATAGAAAAATGGTAGATGCATCCTGTGGGGGGACATTCATGTTGAAAAGTGAAGATGAAGCATGGTCTATGTTTGAAAACTTAAGTAACAATTCTCTTCAGCAGGTTTCCGCCAGACGAAGGGCACCAGCACCTAAAGCACCCAAGACGGAGAGTTTGTATGAAGCAGGCCATTCCCCAAACATAGCCAACCAAGTAGTTGAGGCTATCACCAAGAAGCTAGATCAAGTTTTGATGACTGCTGGTTTTACTCCTAATGCTGCTCACACACACAATGAATCATGCTCATTCTGTTCCAGTCCTATGCATCAGGTAAATAACTGCCATGTTAATGGAAATTATACTGATATTGCAAATGAGCAGGTTAATGCAGCTTTCTCCAGACCGGGTAATGATCAGTACTTCAATACCTACAACCCCGGGTGGAGAAATCATCCAAATTCCTCGTGGGAGAATTCAAATTCGGGCAACTCAGCCCCAGGGCCATACAATCAAGCTCAATCCAACAGGCAGCCCTACCAACCTCAGTCCACTTACCGGCCTCCACAGCAGCACTACCAGGCTCCCTCAGAGTCTAATTTTGAGGATCGGATTCTAAAAGTAGTGACTGAGCTGACCAGCGAGATAAAGCAGTCAATCAAATCTCAAGAGGAAAGAGTAAACTCACATACCCATTCCATTGCCAAGCTAGAAGCTCAAGTCGGACAACTTGCCAATACCCTCAACAGGAGGGAAGAAGGAAAGCTTCCAAGTCAGCCAGTGACCAACCCTAGGGGACTATACATGGTAGAAGAAAGCACGCCTCATCTGGAGCAAGTTCAAGCCGTCACCACATCGCGAAGCGGAAGACTGGTTGACAATCATGTGGAAGAAAAGAAGGATGAGCAAATTGAGGCCCCACAGAATCTGCATCAGGACAAGGGTAAACAAGTAAGCATCGAGGCATCTTCCTTATCTGCCCCCACTCCTGAGGTACCATATGAGCCTAAGGTCCCATTCCCAGAGCGGCTTAAGGCACCCTCCCACTTTGGGAAACAAGGAGAGAAGATACAAGACATGATGGAAACTTTCAAGCAGGTTCAAATCAACATCCCACTCCTTGAGGCCATCAAGCAAATTCCAGCCTATGCAAAATTTCTCAAGGACTTGTGCACTCAAAAGAGGAAGAATCAGAAGCACATTCCCAGGAAGGTCATTCTCACTGAGCAAGTAAGCTCTCTGATTCAGCATAACACTCCTCCAAAGTTCAAAGACCCTGGAGCGCCTACGATTTCGTGCGTCATCAGAAACACTAAGATTGAGAGAGCTCTCCTCGACTTAGGAGCTGGTGTTAATTTGCTTCCATACTCGGTATATCAGAAACTGGGCTTAGGGGAATTGAAACCAACAAGTACTGTCTTGCAATTGGCTTATCGCTCGATCAAGAAACCCCGCGGGATTGTGGAAGATGTCATTATCAAGGTGGACAAGTTCTATTATCCAGTTGACTTTATAGTTCTGGGCACAGAACCGGTCCCAAATCCAGAGAAGCATATTCCTGTCATCCTTGGGCGTCCTTTCCTCGCCACAGCCAATGCAAGCATCAATTGTCGGACCGGAGTAATGAAGATCTCCTTTGGGAATATGAAGATCAGACTGAACATCTTCAATGCCTTTCAGAATGCACCTGATCAGAATACATGTTTTTTCTTGGATGACATTGGAGAAACTGTTGAAGACCCACCTCCTGATCCTCTATCTGAAGTTATATCATGGAGCAACCCACCGGAG
Source organism: Corylus avellana (assembly GCF_901000735.1). NCBI lineage: Eukaryota > Viridiplantae > Streptophyta > Magnoliopsida > Fagales > Betulaceae > Corylus > Corylus avellana. The sequence goes on along the minus strand of NC_081543.1, from coordinate 22,082,726 downwards.
CCTATGCCTCTCACTTCAAGTACTCCACCACCTGATGACAACACCACAGGGGACATATTTCATTTAGAGGTTGCTGAAGTTGATTTCATTGGGGTGGGAAATTTTTTGGCAAATTCCCTGGCTACCCCAGTTTCTGAGAACTCCCATAGAGACAAGAGGTTGATCATGAAACCAGTTCGGGACAAACACCCTGAACATTGTCATGGGGAGCATCAAGACCTATTCACTGGGAGAGGCAGTTTCGGGATGTTAAGAAGAATCCTCTTCCTTGTGGAGTGCTACATGATCATAAAGAAGAAGGGATGGAAGAGCTTGATTGGACTTCTGAAGGATCGAGGTAAGATCCTTCGGGACTCGAACTTACATTGAGAAATACCTCCTAGGATCAAGTGCAGGCCCTGTGCGCTTGACCCTCCACTCCACCAGGGCATATGATCTCCATCCAGGTTTATTTTATCCATTGTTGTTTCATTCTTTGTTTATCTTTTTACAACAATGTGTGCACTTGATTGGTATTTGGTTGGAGTATCACTTTATTTTTAGGACATGTGTTTTTGCATTCAAGTTTGGGGGTATGATATGCCCACATCTGCTCATTCAGGTATTTCTGTACTCTTGATCTTATTCTTTAGTTCTATACATACATTGGGGACAATGTATGATTCCAGTTTGGGGGTATGGAAAAACAAAACACGGTCCATTATTATTGTTATGTCATTCTTAAGCATATGGTTGAGCTTTGATTTTGGTTTGAAATTCATTGGTAGGCTTAAAGTTGTGAACACATGATCATATGACTTAGGGATTTTGAGTCTTATTACTTACTTTTGGCAACATGAGATGCTTCTTGTTTCAATTTAAATCTATCTTGAGCACACTAGCACATGTCTGTGAGGTATGAATTTTGAGACCAATTATGTTTGTTTTCAATATCTTGAATTCTGTTGGGTGACATATTGGGTGAATAACTTTGGCATGCTATAAAAAATAATAATAATAATAATTAAATAAATAAATAAATATAAAAAAAAAAAAAAAAAATCAAGTTTAAATTTTTCGCTGAGTAACCGGACCTCTTGCCTCATTAAGCAGTGAGTGTTTGCGTCAAAAAGTGAAATTTTTGGGTTGATTAATAAAATGGCTAGCTTAGCTTCGTAGCCTTTTTGACTCGAGTTAGTAAGTCCTTAGGGGTGTCTTTACACCTAATGCCCTAAAGCCATTTGGTTTGGGAGATATTGGCCTAACACTCGATACATGAGTCAACTAGAAAGCTTAAGGGAGCTAAGTATTACAAAGCCTTAAAAAAAAAAAAAAATGTATGCCTTGGTTGTTTCATTTGATTTGAAGTCCAATAAATTCTGAGATGTTGATTCATACATATTGGAATTATTTTGAAGCCTCATGATTATGTGTTAGTTCACTTTGCACTAATTGAAATTTGTGTATCTCAATCTGCCATTTGTAAGTGATTTGACTTGTAAATTCCTGGGAATTTTGAAAATGAAGTTTATAATTTTAATCCTGCTAATGAATGAGAACCATTATTTTTGTGATGCTTTATCCTTTTGAATAACATAATGATGACAATGTTTGTGGGTCTCATTCCTGGAAAACCCTCACGAGACTTCACTCGTCCTCTAGGGAATGCCTAGGGGTTTAAAAGGCTTGTTGCATATGCTAAATGCAATCGTACATCCCACGAAAGATGGACTTATCTTTTTGTTTTTCAGTTTATTTTCTGTTTTGTATTGCTAAGGGACTAGCAATATGTAAGTTTGGGGGTGTGATAAGCGCCGAATGTTGCACATTCAAGCCCCTTAATTTGCATATGTTAATTCCTTAGCGTTGTTATTTGTTTGATTTTGTTTTGTTTTGTGTTTTCAGGTTATAAATAAAGATGCAATTAATTCCATTCATTTTGGGCTTAAAAGCACACTTTGAGAAGACCTAGAAGATATGATTAAGCTTAACCAATCATGGTTAAGTTTAATCAAATAAAGGAAGAGATTAATTCGGAATTTCTCAAATTGGAGTCAAAATCGGATTGGATTCAATTTTGGATTCTGCATATGTCTTGGTATTTTGGCCATAACTTTCAGCTCAAATATCCGATTGAGGTAATTCAAGCGGCACTGAAAAGCTAACTCAAATTTCTACAAATCATTGTGAAATAGTATTTTCCTAATTCGGAGCACCGCATTGCCAAAATTGCCCCGCAAGATAGGAACGCGATTCTGGGCGAATCCTATTCCGATTTGGACTTAGGTTTTCTTTATCATAATTGGACTTGGACTTAAATCTCCGAAATTTATAGGATTCCTAGGGCTTCTAGGACTCTCCTAAGCCCTATAAATAGGCCTCTAAGCATTGAGAAAAGACACACCGCTTCTAGAGCAAAAATTCAGTAAAATAGTCTGTGGAGCTTAGGAGATCATGAGCAGCTAAACCCAATTGTGGGGTATTGATGTAGCCCTTTCCAAGCACAATGGTTTGATTGTATTTAATTTCTAGTCTTTCAATTTATGCATGTTGATTGTATAACCCTGAGGATTGCTACAGTTGATTTCTGTTTTTCATATTAAATGCAGTTGTTCTTTAAATTCCAAATCAATATTAGTAGAATTCTTATCTTGTCTTAGAAATTATTTTACTATTATTGAACTCAAATCATTCTTATTTTCTGTGATCATAAGAATGATGGTTATACAATGGTATTTAATTGGCATGCAATCAATAGGGTTAGATAGACCATACCTAGGGAAGACGGATCGTACTACACCTTAGTTTAGTGTAATTTAGGTAGACGGTCCGTGCCAACCGAAGATGGGTTATGCTATTCCATTGATTGTATGAGATTATTTTCTTGTTAAAATTATAACATGCATAGAATGAATTACTAGAGTTAATTATGGTTAACCATTGATGCGCGGATCGTGGTAAAGTCAATACCCTACTCTCTCTTTCATAAATTTACTCCCTTTTATTTCCGTTTATTTTATGCACTTTAAATTCTCACAACCAATTCACTCTCTTTTAATTAAGTTAATTTTGATCTTTTAATTTTGATAATTAAACCCCTGCAGTCCTTGAGGTTCGACACCCTCAATATAGCCCTATCCTATGGGATTCGTTCTATTGCGAGTGGTAATTTTATTATTAATATTTTTGGTCACAAAAATACCACATCATTGATCCAAAAACTACCTAAATTAATAGATAATAATTGGTATGTTTTAACTCGCAAGTTCACAAGATCAAAATAATAGTATAGTACAGCAAGTACGAGATCGTTCCCACGAGGATTGTAATTTTTGCTTGGAATTGATTAAAATATCAGAGTTGTCACTAAATTGAAATTGGTATATTGAAAAGAAATAATGATAAATAAAATGGTAGGGCTTTGATATCCACCACTAATCATGCTCAAATAATATAACAATATGCCAGTGCTCTAACCATATTATGAATACCTAATGTTTGCCAACCAAAGGGCATGGGTGTATACTCCTTAAGCTATAAATTTTCCTAAGCAACGAATCAAGTATGGGTGTCTACTCTAATTCTTTTTTTTCTTAAAGGATTTAACATGGGTGTCTACTAAGTTATTCTTTAAGAAAGCATAAATCTATGAAAATCAACAAACACATGGAACCTAGGGCATGGGTGTCTACTCCCAGTTTTCCATGTTGATTAACCTAAGAACCCATGAGGAATTCTTTTGTTACTCTATTAAGCCCAGGACTCGATCATCCAAATTGACTTAAATAACTAATCCATACCACATGCATATGCTGGCTGTTAAGTGCCAAAATATTCATATTTTTGCCCTTAAACTTATATGTGTTAATTCCTTAAGTATGGTTAATTTGTGCTATTTTAGTTCTTTTATGTGTTTTCCATGCTTTTGTAGGCTTTCGGAAGATAAAGAAGTAAATCTGGAAGATTTGGGCTCAAAGAGAGAAATTGGAAAAAATTGGAGTCCCAAACAATGCGATCGAGCTCACTACCAAAGAAGACAAGCAGCGATGCAGCCATGTGCGATCAAGAACCTCCCACAAAGGATCGTTCGCAGTCCTACGATCGAGCGCACACGGCTGCAATCGAGCGCACCTGTGCGCTGGTGACACATCAGCTGCGGCCAAACTCACTTTCCTTCCATATTATGGTTTTCCAAGTCCCACTTGTAATAGGACTAAAACCCTACGAATTTTCTAGGTTTACTAGTGTAACAAGGACTTCTAAAGTCCTATAAATATACCTCTAAACCTTGAGAATACTCATCTTGGAAGAAACACAACTTTGGGGAGAGGAATTGGAGGCTACCTTTTGGTTCTTTCTTTCCCTTTTCTTTTTAGTTTTATTTTAATTATGTGTAACTAACTCTTAAGGAGGGCTAGATTGAAGCCCTAATTATGTTTATTTAATATTTCAATATTAGCGCCTTTGTGATAATCATATTGTGTTGCTTAACTTGATTAATCCTTGTTTTCTTAATTCCTCATATGTATGTGATCGGCCATTATATGCATGTGGTATGGATTAGTTAATTAAATCACTTTGGATGATCGAGTCCTGGTTTTAATAAGATAACAAAAGAAATCCACCCCGGGTTCTTGGGTTAATCAACATGGGAAACCGGGAGTAGAGACACATGCCCTTGGCCTCATGTGTTTGTCGATTTCCTCAAATTTATGCTTTCTTAAAGAACAACTTAGTAGACACCCATGCTAAATCCTTTAAGAAAGAAAAGAATTAGAGTAGACACTCATGCCTAATTCGTTGCTTAGGGAAATCAATAGCTTAAGGAGTAAACACCCATACCCTTAGGTTGGCAAACATTAAGTATTCATAATATGATTGGATCATTGGCATATTGTTATATTATCTAAGTATGATTAGTGGTGGATATCAAAGCCCTACCTTTTGCTTTTCATTTATCTTTATATCTTTTTATTTCTTTTTCACAATATTAATTTAGTGACAAATTAATATTTTTATCAATTTTAAAACAAAATCAACAATCCTCGTGGGATCGATCTCGTACTTGCTGCACTATACTATCGTTTGATCTTGTGCACTTGCGAGTAAAACGTATTAAATGTTATCTATTAATTTAGGTAGTATTTGGCACAACAAGTTTTTGGCGCTGTTGTCGGGGATTGTTTGATTTTGTTTGGAATTTTTTTTTCCGTAGTTTATTTTTGTTTTAATTTAGTTTTCTATTCTCTATTTTTTCATACTTACTATTCTACCTCTGGAGGTGCGCTCGAGTGCCCAACCAGTGCGATCAATCGCACATCCAGATAGCAGCACACTTACTGCACTAAATTATAGATCTGATTTTTTTTCTTTTATTTCATGCAGGGTCAGTTGAGTCTGCATCTTCTTAAGTTTTATTTTTAATTTTGTTTTTATTTTCACTTTTCATTTTAACTTCTTTTTGTTATTTACTCTTGTTTTCACACATGTGGGGCGGCATTCCGACACCCCATAGACCATGTTCATGTTGCCACGACCCTTATCACCATGTTAGAGAATGTTGTACATTGAGTCAAACTTTTAACAAATCTTATGGGCACATGAACACATTGTTATTTAGACCAGGGAACGACCGCTATTTTGATTCCTATTACCCATCATGGAGCCAACAATCCAATCTCTCATGGCAAGCTCAAGCTCCCAAAATTCATGATCAACAATCTCATGGACTGCAACATCACTCATATCAACAATTCTATGATCATGCATATTCCTCTCAATCAGCTCCATAACAGCAATATCATGCTGAACCACCTCCTCTTGAGTTTTCTGAGAAAACATTAGCTATGATCAGTTCAGCAATTGAGGAGATGAAGAACTCTCATTTGAAATCAGTTAAAAGGACAGAGGCCCACTGTACACAAGGAACAGATTTTCTCAAAATGAAAGAGCCCCAATGTCAGTCAGTTACCACTCTTCATGGACATTATATAGAGGAAGAGAGTATTTGCTATCATGAAGAGGAGCCATCTCCACAGTTCTATGATCATTCCTATTCCTGTCTTAGCTCTAGTCTGTGGCAATCCATTTTCAAGATAGAAGCTTATGAAGATGAGCCATCTCCCATCAATTTGTCTCAACATTATCATGAAGAGCTATCTCCAATTGGCTGGCCTCATCAATACCTAGAAGAACCACCTCCTCCAAAAAGGTCTGCCTTAGAAGAAGTGAGTCCTACCTTAGAAGAAGTGCATGCCAGCTTAGAAGAAATAATATCAGCTTCTCTTAGCCAAATGGAGGAAAGAAATCGATCATTTGAAAGGAGGGAGAACTCTCGCATGCAATCATTTGAAAGGATGGAGGCTCATCTCAAGCAAATATCAGATATCCTCAAAGAAGAAGAATGTCAAGGTTTGTTGATGGCAAATCCTAATGGACTATACATGGAGGAAGAGTGCACCGACTATCATGAGCAAGCTGTCACATTGAGGAGTGAAGAGGTAGTTGAAAATCAAGTGGAAGAGGGGAAGGAGGAGCAAACCGAAGTTCCACAAAAGCCACATCAAGAAAAAGAAGAGAGCACTGAGATTTCTTCAGCATTAGCTCTTATTCCTAAAACACCAAGAGGCTAGGAGAGAAGTCTATTAGAGCTACCACATGAGCAAATTGAGGGCATCAAGATAGAGAAGCTCCCTGAGTTTTCTTCCTACTTTATTCCAGTTCATGATTCCCCACCGAATGAGAAATTGTTTGAGAAAACTCAAAGTGGTCCTCCCTGATCTATAAACACTCGGAAGCATCTTGCAACAAAAAAGATTCATTCCCTTTGGTGCAAGAGAAGGAAAGATTGGTGCTTCAAGTTTAAAGTACCACAGTCTGGCTGAAGACGTTAAACTTAGCGCTCATGGGAGGCACCCTATAGTTTATCCTGTTATTTTTCTTTTTTTAAAATTTTTTTTTTTTTGTCCTTATTTTTATTTTTGTTTCCTTTTTATTTGTTTAGTGTTTTATTTTACAGGGACAAGTGTGTTTCAGTTCAAGTTTGGGGGTGTGCTATGAGCCATGCTATTCCAGACAATTTCGTCCATATCCCGGGTAAATTCTTTCCATGTTATACACACATTGGGGACAATGTGTAATTTAAGTTTGAGGGTATGGGAAACACTTTACACACACTTTGTCCCAGTTTTATTTTATTTTTATTTTTGTTGTTCGTGAAAAGAAAATATATATATATATATATATATATAATCATGTTTGTCTTAAAATTTTGAACACATGATCAGATAATTGAGTTTTTCAGTTTGGTTACTTGTTTAGGACAATTGAGAATTCATATGTTTGATCTGATCTCACACAAGCACATTAGCACATAATTTGTGGGGTACGACATGAAGTCTGATGTGTGTGTTTCTATCTCTTGGGGTGAAACTGGATGATTTATTATATGTGTGTGTGTGTGTGTGTGATAAAAAATAAAAAATAAAAAAAGAAAGAAAGAAAAATATGATCATTGATAACCTTTTCACTAAGTAACTGGACATCTTGCCTCAAAGCATTGAGTGTTCACATTAAAAGGTGAAGAATTTTGATTTGGTTAATGTCATTGTTAGTTTGGTTTCGTAGCCTTTTTGACTCAAGTTAGTAAGTCCTAGGGGTGTCTCTACACCTAATGCCCTAAAACCATCTAGTTTGGGAGTCATTGACATAACACTCGTTATATAGGTCAATTAGAAAGCTTAAGGAAATCAAACATTGCACAACCTGACGAAGAAGAAAAAGAAAAAAAAATGCCATTCTTAATAGGAATTTCAGTGAGCTTTGAGATATTGAGACATTGCACATTGAAAGTAATTGGAAACTGCATATTTATGTCATAGTTGGTTCACTTTGCACCGTTTCGAACTTATGATGCCTTAGCATGTCTTTTGTAAGTGATTAAATTTTAAAATTCCAATTCATTGTGAAGATGGAGTTTATCATTTTAAGCTTGCTAATGAATTAGAATCATGGTTTTGAGTGATACCTTAATTTTTGGATAACATGAACTCTTGCATGTTGTTTGTGGGTAACATTTCTGGAAAACCCTCACGAGTCTTCACTCATCCTTCAGGGAATTCCTATGGGCTTAAAAGGCTTGTTGCATATGCTAAATGTAATTGTACATCCCACGAAAGATGGATTTATCTTTTTGTTTTCTGTTTTTATTTTATTTTTAGTTTTGTATTGCTAAAGGACTAGCAATATGTAAGTTTAGGGGTGTGTTAAGTGTCAAAATATTCATATTTTAGTCCTTAAACTTATATGTGTTAATTCCTTAAGTATGTTTAATTTGTGCTATTTTAGTTCTTTTATGCGTTTTGCATGCTTTTGTAGGCTTTTGGAAGATAAGGAAGTAAATCTAGAAGATTTGGGCTCAAAGAGAGTAATTGGGAAAAATTGGAGTCCCAAACATTGTGATCGAGCGCACTACCAGAGAAGACAAGCAGTGAAGCAGCCATGTGCGATCGAGCGCCTCACACAAAGGATTGATCGCACTCTTGCGATCGAGCACACACGGGCTGCTATCGAGCGCACTCACGCGCTGGTGACACATCAGCTACGGCCAGACTCACTTTCGTTCCATATTAGGGTTTTCCAAGTCCCACTTGTAATAGGACTAAAACCCTACGAATTTTCTAGGTTTACTAGTGTAACAAGGACTTATAAAGCCCTATAAATTGACCTCTAAACCTTAAGAATAATCATCCTGGAAGAAACACAACTTTGGGAAGAGGAATTGGAGGCTACCTTTCGATTCTTTCTTTCCCTTTTCTTTTTAGTTTTATTTTAATTATGTGTAACTAATTCTTAAGGAGGGCTAGATTGAAGCCCTAATTGTGTTTATTTAATATTTCAATATTGGCGCATTTGTAATAATCATATTGTGTTGCTTAACTTGATTAATTTATATTTTCTTGAATTCCTCATATGTATGTGATTGGCCATTATATGCATGCGGTATGGATTAGTTAATTAAATCAATTTGGATGATCGAGTATTGGGTTTAATAAGAGTAACAAAAGAAATCCACACCGGATTCTTGGGTTAATCAACATAGGGAACCGGGAGTAGACACCCATGCCCTAGGCCTCAGGTGTTTGTCGATTTTCACAGATTTATGCTTTCTTAAAGAACAACTTAGTAGACACCCATGCTAAATCCTTTAAGAAAGAAAAGAATTAGAGTAGACACTCATGCCTAATTCGTTGCTTAGGAAAATCAATAGCTTGAGGAGTTGACACCCATACCCTTAGGTTGGCAAACATTAAGTATTCATAATATGATTGGATCATTGACATATTGTTATATTATCTAAGTATGATTAGTGGTGGATATCAAAGCCCTACCTTTAGCTTTTCATTTATCTTTATATCTTTTTATTTCTTTTTCACAATATTAATTTAGTGACAAATTAATATTTTTATCAATTTTAGAACAAAATCAACAATCCTCGTGAGATCGATCTTGTACTTGTTATACTATACTATTGTTTGATCTTGTGCACTTGTGAGTAAAACGTACTAAATATTATCTATTAATTTAGGTAGTATTTGTTACAACACTGGCCACACACATTCATATGTGGAATTCAATAAAACAGAAATTAATCTAGTAAAGCATCACTATATGATTATCACAAAGTCGCCAATATTGAAATATTAAAGAAACATAATTAGGGCATCAATCTAGGCCTGCTAAAGTAATTAGTTACACATAATTAAAATAAAGGGAAAAGAAAAGGGAAAGAAGAAACCAAAAATGACTCCTTGAAATAGCCTCCAATTCCTCTACCGAAAGTTGTGTATGGAATTGTGTCTCCTAAAAAATTGTCTAAATTGTGAGGCTTAGAGATCTATTTATAGGCTTAGGAATACTCTAGAAATCCTAGAAACCCTTGTAAACTCGTAGCGTTTGGTCCTAGTGCAACTAGGATTAGAAAAACCCTACTATGGAAAGCGAAAGAAGTCTGGCGCCGCATCTGAAATTCTCCACCGCACGGGTACGCTCGATCGCTCCCCACGTGTGCTCGATCGCAAGTCTACGATTGAGTCTCCTCTTGTGCGCACGAGCGCATACCTTGTTTGCTCGTTTGGACCTCTCTGGTAGTGCACTCAAGTGCAGATCCCCTACAATCGATCGCACTATCAGAACCTCTAGCTTTCCCAAATTTGCTCTTTAATGCTCGAACTTTCCAGAAGTGCTTGCTTTTCTTCCAAAAGCCTACAAAAACATAGAAAACACATAAAAGGAATAAAATAGCACATAGTAACAAAACCTAAGGAATTAACAAATATATAAGTTAAGGGCTAAAATATGAATATTTTGACACTTAACAAACCCAAACTTACATATTGTTAGTCCCTTAGCAATACGAAACTAAAAGAAAAATAAAAACAAAAAACAAAAAACAAAAAAAAAATAAATCATTCTTTCGTGGGATGTACGATTGCATTTAGCGTATGCAACAAGCCTTTTAAACCCCCTAGTAATTTCCTAGAAGATGAGTGAAGTCTCGTGAGGGTTTTCTAGAAATGTTACCCACAAACATTATGCAAAAGTTCATGTTATCCAAAAATTGAAGTGTCACTCAAAACCATGATTTTCATTCATTAGCAAGCTTAAAAAGATAAACTACATCTTCTAAATGAATTGGAATTTTAAAGTCTACTTACTTACAAAAGACAAGCTAAGGCATCACAAGTTCAAAACAGTGCAAAGTGAACTAGCACATAAATATGAAGCTTCCAATTATTTCCAATGTGCAATGTCTCTATATCTCAAAGTTTACTGAAATCCCCATCTAAATGAATAAGTATGACATAACTTTCTTTCTCTTTTTTTTTTTTTTTTTTTTTTTTTTTGGTTTTTTTGGTCAGGCTGTGCAGTGTTAGATTCCATTAAGCTTTCTAATTGACCCATGTAATGAGTGTTAAGTCAATGACTCCCAAACCAGATGGTTTTAGGGCATTAGGTGTAAAGACACCCCTAAGGGCTTACTAACTCAAGTCAAAAAGGCTACGAAACCAAACTAATCATGACATTAACCAAATCAAAATTCTTCACCTTTTGACATGAACACTCATTGCTTAATAAGGCAAGAGGTCCAGTTACTTAGTGAAAAGCTTATCAATGATCAATTTTTTATTTTTTTTATTTTTTTATTTTTATTATGCCAAAGTATCCAACCAATAAGTCATCCAGTTTCTCCCAAGACATTGAAACATACACATCAGACTCTCATGTCATACCCCACAAATTATGTGCTAATGTGCTTGTGTCAGATCAGATCAAACAAGTGAATTCTCAAATGTCTAGAGTAAGTAACCAAACTTCAAAACTCAATTATCAGATCATGTATTCAAAATTTTAAGCTCACCAATAAAAATCAAATCACAATTTTTAAGATTAACCAAAATTTTAAGACAAACATGAACATGCATTTTTTCAAAAATGGGACCAAGTGTGTGTAAGTGTCTCCCATACCCTCAAACTTAAATTACACATTGTCCCCAATGTGTGCATAACATGGAAAGATCTTACCTGGGAGATGGTTGAAACTGTCTGGAATAGCATGGCTCATAGCACACCCCCAAACTTGAACTGAAACACACTTGTCCCTAAAAAACAAAACACTAAAATAACAATGGCAAACAAAAACAAAAACCAAATAAAATAAAATAAAAACAAACAAAGAAATAAAAAGGATATGTTATGGGGTGCCTCCCATGAGCGCTAAGTTTAACGTCTTCAGCCAGACTGTTGTCCTCCTCTTAAACTTGAAGCACCAATCTTTTCTTTTCTTGCACCAAAGAGAATGAACTTTTCCTCTACCAGGGGGATTCCAATTGTCTGTAGATCGGGGTGGACCACTCTGAGTTTTCTCAAATAGTTTCTCATCTGGTGGGGAATCATGAACTGGAATAAAATAAGAAGAAAACTCAGGGAGCTTTTCTATCTTAATGTCCTCAATTTGCTCATTTGGTAGCTCTAACAGACTTCTCTCATGGACTCTTGGTACTTTGGGAGTAAGAGTTGATGTTGAAGAATTCTCAGTGCTCTCTTCTTTTTCCCGATGTGGTTCTTGTGGAACCTCAATTTGCTCCTCCTTCCTCTCATCCACTTGATTTTCAATCACTTCTTCACACCTCAATCTGATAGCTTGCTCATGATAGTAGGTGCACTCTTCCTCCATGTAGTTCTCATTACGATTGGCCACCAACTGACCTTGACACTCTTCTTCTTTGAGGAGATTTGATATTTGCTTGAGATGAGCCTCCATCCTTTCAAATGATTACATGCGGGAGTTCTCCCTCCTTTCAAATGATCGATTGCTTCCCTCCATTTGGCTAAGATGAGCTGACATCTCTTCTTTATAGGCAGCATGCTCTTTTTTTAAGGCAACATATGCTTCTTCTATGTCAGAACTCTTTAGAGGAGGTGGTTCTTCTTGGTATTGCTGATGTGGAGAGGAATATGAATAATCATATATGAGAGATGGCACCTCTTCTTGAGCTTCTATCTTAAAAATGGATTGCCTCAGACTGGGGTTAAGACAAGAATATGATTGTCCATAGAACTGTGGTGATGGATCCTCTTCTTGGTAGTGTGGAGGCCAATAGGTGGAAGATGGCTCCTCTTGGTATGCTTCTTCTTCTTCTTCTTTGAGAACATCACCTTTCTGTTTGCAGTGGGCCTTCATCTCCTCAATGTCTTGCCGTGTTCTATTGGTCAACACATTGATCATATCTAACAACTTTTCAAAAAATTCAAGAGGAGGTGGTTCAGCCTCATATTGCTATTGTGGAGCTGATTGAGAGAAATATGAATGATCATAGAACTACGGATATGATTGATGTTGCAGTCCATGAAATTGTGGAACATGAATTCCAGGATCTTGAGCTTGCCACGAGAGATTGGACTGTTGGCTCCATGATGGGTTATAGGAATCCAAATAGCTGTTGTTCCCTGGTCTAGAGAACAATGTGTTCATATGCCCAAAACAATTGCTAGAAATTTGTCTTGGTGAGGGACAATTTCTAACATGGTGATAAGAGTTATGGCAATATGAACATGGTCCATGGGGTGTCGGAATGTTTCCCCACATGTGTGAAAACAAAAATAAAATAAAATAAAAAAGAAATTAAATTTAAACGGGAAATTAAAAAAATAAAAATAAAACTTACGAAGATGCAGACTCGAATGACCCTGCATGAAACGAAAAGAAGAAAAAATCAGACCTGTAATTAAAACAGGTTTTGTGCTGCTGTCCGAATGTGCGATTGATCACACTTGCTAGTGTGCTTGATTGCACTGGTGTGCTTGATCGCCCTGGAATGGGAGCTCGAGCGCACCTCCGGAGGCAGAACAGGAACTGCAAAAAAAAAAACTTGAAAATCAGAAAACAGAAAAATAAAACAAACTAGGGGAAAAAATTCTAAACAAAATTAAACAATCCCCAGCAACGACGCCAAAAACTTATTGTGCCAAATACTACCTAAATTAATAGATAATAATTAGTATGTTTTAACTCGCAAGTGTGCAAGATCAAAACAGTAGTACAGTGCAGCAAGTACGAGCTCGTTCACACGAGGATTGTAATTTTCGCTTAGAATTGATTAAAATATCAAAGTTGTCACTAAATTGATATTGGTATATTGAAAAGAAATAAAGATAAATGAAAGAGTAGGGCTTTGATATCCACCACTAATCATGCTCGAATAATATAACAATATGCCAGTGCTCTAACCATATTATGAATACCTAATGTTCGCCAACCTAAGGGCATGGGTGTATACTCCATAAGCTATAGATTTTTCTAAGCAACGAAGTAGGCATGGGTGTCTACTCTGATTATTTTCTTTCTTAAAGGATTTAGCATGGGTGTCTACTAAGTTGTTCTTTAAGAAAGCATAAATCTGTCGAAATTGACAAATACATGGAACCTAGGGCATGGGTGTCTACTAAGTTGTTCTTTAAGAAAGCATAAATTTGTCAAAATTGACAAATACATGGAACCTAGGGCATGGCTGTCTACTCTCAGTTTTCTATGTTGATTAATCCAAGAACCTGTGAGGAATTCTTTTGTTACTCTATTAAGCCCAGGGCTCGATCATCCAAATTAACTTAAATCATGCCACATGCATATGCTAGCCACACACATTCATATGAGGAATTCAATAAAGCAGGAATTAATCAAGTTAAGCATCACAATATGATTGTCACAAAGGTGCCAATATTGAAATATTAAAGAAACATAATTAGGGCTTCAATCTAGCCCTACTAAAGTAATTAGTTACACATAATTGAAATAAAGAGAAAAGAAAAGGGAAAGAAGAAACCAAAAATGACTTCTTGAAGTAGCCTCCAATTCCTCTCCCCAAAGTTGTCTATGGAATTGTGTCTTCTAAAAAATTGTCTAAATTGTGAGGCTTAGAGGTCTATTTATAGGCTTAGGAATACTTTAAAAATCCTAGAAACCCTAGTAAACTCGTAGGGTTTAGTTCTAGTGCCATTAGGATTATTAAAACCCTAATATGGAAAGCAAAAGAAGTTTGGTGCCGCATTTGAAATTCTCCAGCGCACAGGTGCGCTCAATCACGCCCTGTGTGTAACGACCCATGGAAAAGCGCTAGCCACATATGCGCTATTCCCTCAAAAGGACTAGTCAATTTGGAGCTTGCTTCCCTAGATTTCATTATAAAGCTCAATTTCACCTAGTAACTAGGCAATGTGGGACTTAGCACCCATGACTATCTTTATAAACCACCCACTCTATGTGGGCTTCTTCTCATCTTCCCAATATGGGACTGGGGTGTTACAAACTCTCCCTCTTAAATTCCTGACGTCCTCATCAAGGCCACGTCACGCAATGCTCTAGTACCACATGACCTGCGTTACTAGGTGGCTCTGATACCATTTGTAACACCCCTACTCCAAGTGATATGATATTGTCTGCTTTGGGCCAAGCCTGCACAGTTTTGTTATTGGGTTTACCCCCAAAAGGCCTCATACCATGTAGAGAGAGTATATTCCATATAAAATCTTTTTCCATGCTCAGGCAATGTGAGACGTCCCAATCACCCCCTCTTAGGACCCAGTATCTTCGCTGGCGACCCTCATGGCCTGTGCACACTCCCCCCATCTTAGGCTGGACTATAGCTCTGATACCATTTGTAATGACCTAGGGAAAAGTGCTAGCCACATTTGCGCTATTACCCCAGTTTCACATAGTAACTAGGCAATGTGGGACCTAGCATCCATGACTATCTTTATAAACCACCCACTCTATGTGGGCTTCTTCTCATCTTCCCAACATGGGACAGGGGTGTTACACCGTGTGCGCTCGATCGCATGTCTACGATCGAGTCTCCTTTTGTGCGCACGAGCGCACGCCTTGTTTGTTCGTCTGGACCTCTCTGGTAGTGCACTCGAGCCCAGATCCCATACGATCGATCGCACTATCAGAACCTCTAGCTTTCCCAAATTTGCACTTTAATGCTCAAACTTTCCAAAAGTGCTTCCTTTTCTTCCAAAAGCCTACAAAAACATAGAAAACACATAAAAGGAATAAAATAGCACAAATTAACAAAACTTAAGGAATTAACAAATATAAGTTAAGGGCTAAAATATGAATATTTTGGCACTTTACATTTGATTTTGTTTTGTTTTTGTTTTTAAGGTATAAATTGCAAGATACAAGAAACTCCATTGGAAATTGGGTTTAAAGGACACTTTGGATGCATTCTGGAAACCTGGGATCAAGCACAACAGCACTTGGGCTCAAGCGCCCCACCAACTAAGCTCGAGCGCACCTCCCTTGGGCTCGAGCACACACGGGCTTCCAGAATGCGGCAGAAGTCCAATTCCACCTTGGATTAGGTTTTCTGTCTCCTACTTGGACTAAGAGACTAGCCTACGGTTTTCCTAGGATTTCTAGGGTTTTTAGGGTTCTCCTACTCCCTATAAATAGGCCTCTAACCAATGAAGAAAAACAGACTGCTAACTAGAGCAAAAAATCATAAAATACTTCTTGGAGGCTTGAAGAGTTGAAGGGAAATAGATCATGGCAGGAGGCCATCTTGGCAAAGTCATGAGTACAATCGTTGGGTATTGATGTAACCCTATCCAAGCACAATGGTTTGATTGTATCTTAAATTAGAGATTTTCAGTTTATGCATGTTGGTTGTATAATCTAAAGGATTGCTACTATTTGATATTATTCTTAATCTTTTAATGAAATTGTTCTTAATTTCAAACTCAATATTTGTGAAATTCTTCTCTTGTTTTAGAAAGCCTTTTACCTCTATTGAACTCAAATCATTTTTGTTTTCTGTGATTATGACGATGATGATTATAAAATGGTTTTAATTGACATATGATCAAGAGGGATACCTAGGGAAGACGGATCGTACTACACCCTAGTTTAGTGTAATTCAGGTAGATGGCCCATACCAACCGAAGATGGGTTATACTTATCCCTATCCTATTAAGTAATTAGATAATTCATACATAGGGAAGAAGGATCGTACCATATCTTAGTAGTTAGGTAGACGGTCCATGCCAACCAAAGATGGATTATACTTATTCCTTAATACGGTATTTTCTTGTTTATGTTTATCATGCATAGGATGAATTTCTCTAATTAAATATGATTAACCATTGGTGTGTAAATAGCGGTGAAGTCAATACCCTACTCTCTCTCCATTATATTTCAATTCTCTTTTGCGTTTATTTTATGCACTTTAGTCAAAAACCAAATCAACAACTCTTTTCTTAAGTTACTTTTAATCTTTAAAAACTTGATAATAATTCCTACGCAATCCTTAAGGTTTGACACCCTCAATATAGCCTTATCCTACGAGGAATCGTACTACTGTGAGTGGTATATTATTATTGATATATTTTTGCTTTAAAAAGACCACATCAGTTGCATGATAGCATGATGTGTTACTTTGCATGTGTCTACTTAGTGACCTAGGGTGAGATATATCGACCCTTAGTTTTAGATAGAGGCCTCAAAACACAATTTGAAGCTTGTGGTTGAGAGTCCTAACTCAGTGGCCGAACGTTCGCTCTTGAGCCCAAGCGTTCGCCTAGGAAGCAAGGCATTCCCCCCTTAGCTCCAAATGTGTAAGATTAGGGTTTAACGACCTCTTTTTGTTAGATAGGACCTAGTACTTTACTTGTAGGAGTTCTCTAGTATTGCGCATAATGATGTGTCATATTTCATTATAGGAGGGACTTGTGATGTCAGAGGACTCAAGCAAGCACACGAGGTAAGTAAATGTTTACAAACACTTTCCTAAAAAACGTGTGATATGTCAACTGACTGAGCATGCCTATATTTTGTACAACTTGGTAACTGCTTTAATAATTGGCTAATAAGATGCATTGTATGACATGGTACACAGGTACGTGCAGTATAATTGTCATGGGCTTACTATATAGACCTGATTCTATGGTCAAATTGTGTGTTGGATTCAATGGTTATTTTGTGACCAGCGTAGTCTTAACAAAAGGGTCACTATAGGATGTACATAATCAGTAGCGTAGGCCACCCAAGGTCGGTAATCTAATGTTATGGATGGTAGCGTACATTGGTCGGAGCACCAGCATTGTATTACAAGTCTATCGCGACAGCGCCAACCCTGTTGAGAATGGGTAGTATCTCGGGTAGACGATATATGATAGTTGATGTGTGCCAAATATTGCATATTTGGACCCCTTAATTTACTTGTGTTAATCCTTTAGCTGTGTTATTATCTGATGTTCTGTGTTAGTTTTGTGTTTTTAGTATTTTGTAGGTGTTGAAGAAAAACTACTTTTTGGAAGAAAACATACTTTGAGAAGACCTAGATGATGTGGTTAAGTTTAACCAAATCCAAGAAATGGTTAAATCGGATTAAGGATAAGATTGGATAAAATTTCGAATTGGATTCAAATTCAGATTCTGCACGTCTCAGTATTTTGACCATAACTTCTCGTTCACGTATCCAATTGAGGTGATCCAAGCGGCGTTGGAAAGCTAACTCAAAAGAATACAATTCATTGTGAAATAAGATTTTCCTAATTCGGACTTTTACTATTCGAACATCGTCCCGCAATAAAAGGGTACAAACTTGGACGAATTTTATCCGATTTCAACTTGTAAAACCCTAAGTTTTAGGTCTATAAATAGGGAATTATCAAATTAGTTGAGGGGGCTACGAATTTGAAGATTGCAGAGGAGAAAGAAGAGAGTTTAAGGTTTTCCTAACTTTTGAATCTCTACTTTGTGATTCTTATTTGTAAGTACTCGATTTTACATTATGAATTCAATCAATCTTGTTTTGTCTTTCAATAACATGAGAGGCTAAACCTTCAACTAAGGTTGAAGATGAAGCCTCACTTATGATTAGCAACTTTGTTTCATGTATGTAATATTTCCCAATTTAATGGTTTAATTGCTCTATTGTTTTACTTCTAATCAATTGGATTGAATAACTCTTGGATATCTTTTGTGATTCAAGGATACACTTGATGATTTAAGATTATTCAATACAATTGATTGCTTGGTTTTCTTTGTTAAAAATTGGATTTCCCCTGTGATTTATTCTCTGGATACAATTGATGTTTTGATAAAGATTGGATATTTTCTTGTGATTTACGGATACAGTTAATGATTTGATCGAATATTGGATTTCTTTTGTGATTTGGGTTATGAATGGATACATGGGATCTTTTGATTAATTCTTTGAAGCAATAGTAAAACAAACTTAAGATTTATATGTGAGAACTTTGGGGAATATTATAGATCATGAAATTATGTTGTTATGAATTTGTGAGTGCGGATTCCGAAACCTTAGTGCTTCGTCATAAGATTTCAATCACTTTAAATTGCTCATGCTTTTGCTTTTTCATTCAAACAAAAAAAATCTCTCAAAAATTTGGAACTAGACTAGGGTTTAATTAATTTAGATTTAAAATTGCTTTCAAGAATACAATTCCCTATGGGTTCGATCTCGCACTTGCAATCCATTAACTACAATTGATTCGTGCACTTGCGAGTTAAATAAATTTGCACAACAAGTTTTTGGCGCCGTTGCCGGGGAATTGTTTATTTTTTGAAACCAATTTATTTCTAGATCGGTTT
This sequence comes from Corylus avellana, assembly GCF_901000735.1. Classification (NCBI taxonomy): domain Eukaryota; kingdom Viridiplantae; phylum Streptophyta; class Magnoliopsida; order Fagales; family Betulaceae; genus Corylus; species Corylus avellana. The sequence continues at coordinate 22,063,573 of NC_081543.1, read as the reverse complement.
TATTCTTCTACTAGTTATAATTAGGATTTTATTTTTCTGCAATTTGTTTTGTTTTATTTGTGTTACTAATACAAAAAAAAAAAAAAAAAAGATTTTTCTTTTTTGTTTTTTTTTGTTGTTGTTTTGTTTGTGTTACAGCCTTGCTACGATCGATGCACACTTGTGGCCAAGATAGCAACTGCAACAGTTCAGTAGATTTTAGCCAAAATCTTTTGGTCCTTTTTCGTGAGTTTTTAGTTTCTGTTTAAATTAATTTCTGCTTGCAATTGTGTTTAGTTAGTTTAATATAATTTAATTTACTTCAATTCAATTTCAGTTTGTTAGTTTGTTAGTTTGTTAGTTCCTTTTTGCATGTTAGGTCGTAGATCTTTAAATCTAGAGTTAAACACTTTTGATCCTGAAATTGAAAGAACGGCGAGAGAGAATCTAAGACAGCCACCAAACTCACCCACCAATTCTCAAAGTTCCGAGTCTGATTCGGAAAAGTCTGTTAAGATGGGAGAACGAAATCAACCTAGATCCCTTAGGGAGCTGTTCGTACCCAACATTACCAACACACCGTCGTGTATAGTGTTGCCCGCTACTCGCTTCGAGCTGAAGCTGAGTACAATAGGTCACCTTCTTGCATTTAGAGGATTAGAGAATGAGGATCCATATGTTCATGTGAGGATTTTTTTGGAAATTTGCGACATTGTAAATACGCAAAATGCCCCAGCAGAAGCGGTGCGTCTTCGGTTATTCCCTTTGTCCCTACAGGATAAGGCAAAATCCTAGCTACTCAACAATAGACCTGGATCTATCACTTCTTGGGATATGTTGCAAAGCAAGTTTTACAACAAATTCTTCCCAATTTCCAAAATCAATAACCTTCGTCTACATATCACCAATTTCAGACAGAAAGAAGGGGAAAGATTCACCGATAGCTGGGAGAAGTTTAAAGAGCTTACTATAAAATGCCCACCCCACGAGTTTGAGAATGAGGTGCTTGTTCAAATTTTCTATAGGGGACTAACACCAAGTGAGCGAAACTCACTTGAGACTATGAATGGTAGAGAATTCTTAAGTCTTACTGGGGATGAAGCCTATAAAACTTTGGACGAAATGGCTGAACGAGCACAACAATGGGATTTTCAAGATAGTTGGGACAGACAACAACCCGCTCCCAAGACAGGAGGCATCTATGAGGTGAGGAATGATGCTGAATTAAGGGAGGAGTTCAAGGTTCTCAGGCGTCAGTTTGACACTATGGTCTTAAACAAACCAGTGAATGTAGCAGATACTTACCAAGTTGATGCATGCCGGTTATGTGATAGTCAAACGCACTTCACTCAAAACTGCCCAACTCTGTCAACAGAGTATCCAACTGAGCAAGTCAATGCCTTCAATGAGTACAGAAAACCCACAACTGGATTGTTTTCTAAAACTTACAATCCAGGGTGGCGGAATCACCCTAATTTCTCTTGGAAGCAGAATCAGCCATTGAACTAGGGTAGTACCTCCACTCAAACTCATAATCAATACCGGCCATCTCACCAAGCTCAACCGCCTGTTTATCAGTCCACCACTCAAGTGCCACAGCCTCCACCACAATCATCACTGGAAGACATGATGAGAAAATTAATAGAAAAAGTCGACCAGTCCAACTCCCAAGCCAATTCCAACTCCCAAGCTATACAAGAGCTCAAGAATTCCAACTCCCAAGCTATACAAGAGCTAAAAGGTTTTACCAATCAAGCTGTACAGGAGCTGAGGAATTCCAACATGGCTAATGGCAGAGACATACAAGAACTTAAGCAGGCCATGATCAAGGTAAAAGGACAAGTTGGCCAGATAGCAAATCAAGTGAGGGAAAGAGAAAGAGGGAAGTTCCCTAGTCAACCTGTGCCTAACCCAAAAGGGAAATTTGTGATTGGAAGTTCCTCCACCTCTATGCATGGTCAGGAGCATGTACAGGCCATCACCACTCTAAGGTCAGGCAAACAGGTGGATAATCAAGTGGACATGCCTGAAGAGGCCACTAAGGCTGCAGTAGAGAAGGAAAACCTGGACAAGCCTGCGGAAGACACAGGACCGGACATTGCCATTCCGATTACTGAGGATCCTTCTAGAAAGTATATACCCAAAGCTCCGTATCCAGAAAGACTGATAGCGCCAAAGAAGAGCTCGAAGTTCGATGATATTTTGTAAGTGTTCAAGCAAGTGCAGATAAATATTCCATTCCTAGATGCCATCCAGCAAGTGCCTTCTTATGCCAAATTTCTGAAGGATTTGGTCACCATCAAAAGAAAGACGAACGTCCCCAAGAAAGCTTTCCTGACTGAGCAGGTCAGCTCTATCTTGCAATACAAGATGCCTGTAAAGTATAAGGACCCTGGATGTCCTACCATTGCTTGCAAGATTGGTGACAATCGAGTTGAGAAAGCTTTGTTGGATTTGGGGGCCAGTGTAAATCTACTACCATATTCAGTATATGTTCAGTTGGGATTGGGAGAGTTGAAATCCACTTCAATTACACTTCAGTTGGCTGACAGATCTGTGAAGGTTCCAAGGGGAATTATTGAAGACATGCTGATCAAAGTTGATAAGTTCTACTACCCTGTGGACTTCAAGTTCCAATCATATAGGGCGTCCCTTTTTAGCTACGGCTAATGCCCTAATCAACTGTAGAACTAAAGTCATGAAGATATCATTTGGAAACATGACAGTGGAGCTGAACATCTTTGATATTAGCAGGCAGCCATTTGAGTATGAGGAGGTCAGAAGCACATGCTCAATTGAGGAGATAGTAGAGAAAACTGTTAATGAACCAGATATTGATGACCCCCTGGGAGAATGCCTGATTGCACTAGGAAGTGACATAGAACTGGGCAATCTATAGGAACAAGCTGACGCCTTGTTAAACTCAACTCCTGTGATTGAGACGGAGATTGCAAAAATTACTTTGACATCATCCCCTGATCCATCTTCATTAGCAACTGAGCCTGTCAAGCGGGAGCTGAAGCCTCTACCAGACACCCTGAAGTACAAGTATCTGGATCCTACAGAATCTCTGCTTGTGATCATTGCTGCAGACCTGGATACTGATGAGGAACAGAAGCTGCTAGAAGTTTTGAGAGAGCATAAAGAAGCAATCGGGTGGTCAATAGAAGATATCAAAGGAATCTGCCCTGCAGTAGTGATGACCAAGATTCATCTAGAAGAAAATGCTAAAACTTCTCGCGAGCCACAGAGACGGTTGAATCCGGCCATGCAAGAGGTAGTTCGAGCAGAGGTAATTAAACTTCTGGATGCGGGAATCATATACCCAATCTCTGACAGCAAATGGGTGAGTCCCATTCATGTGGTGCTAAAGAAGGCAGGGATTACAGTTATCAAGAACAAGAAAAATGAGTTGGTCCCCACTCGTGTGCAGTCAGGTTGGAGAGTGTGCATTGACTACAGGAAGTTAAATACCGTGACAAGAAAAGACCATTTTCCTCTACCTTTCATCGATCAGATGTTGGAGAGATTGGCAGGCCATGAGTACTACTGTTTCCTTGATGGTTACTCCGGCTACAACCAAATTCCACTGGACCCCGAAGATCAAGAGAAGACTACTTTCACTTGTCCGTTCGGTACATTTGCCTATCGCAGTATGCCGTTTGGATTGTGCAATGCACCCGCCACTTTTCAACGGTGCATGATCAGCATCTTTCAGATATGGTTGAACGTCACCTGGAGATCTTCATGGATGGCTTCTCAGTCTTTGGTTCATCATTTGAGGAATGTCTACATCATCTCACATTGGTGCTAGTACGGTGCAACGAGAAGAATTTGGTTCTGAATTGGGAAAAATGCCACTTCATGGTGAAACAAGGAATTGTTTTGGGGCATGTAATTTCCCACAAAGGTATCGAGGTTGACAAAGCTAAGGTTGATTTGATATCTAACCTCCGCCCCCACGGACAGTTAAGGAGATTCGGTCATTTCTGGGACATGCTGGGTTCTATAGAAGATTCATCAAGGACTTCAGCAAGATTGCAAGACCTCTATGTAATCTATTGGCAAAAGATGTTCCTTTTGATTTCAATGACAAGTGCCAGACAGCCTTTGAGATTCTGAAAAAGACCTTAACTTCTACACCAATCATTCAGCCACCTAATTGGGGGGTTCCGTTTGAGATAATGTGTGATGCCTCCGATTATGCTGTGGGAGCCGTTTTGGGTCAGCGAGTAGAGAAGATTCCGCATGTCATATACTATGCCAGCAAGACTCTGAATGATGCACAACTTAACTACTCCACTACTGAAAAGGAGTTGTTAGCTGTAGTGTTTGCTCTGGATAAGTTTAGATCTTACTTGCTAGGGTCTAAAGTCTTAGTCTACTCGGATCATGCTGTGCTGAAATATCTATTGTCAAAGAAAGATGCTAAATCTCGTCTCATCCGATGGATTCTGTTGCTGCAAGAGTTTGATATTGAAATCCTGGACAAGAAGGGTTCCGAGAAGGTGGTAGCTGACCATCTATCTAGGCTGGTTGTGGACTTCAATGAAAATGTTGTGCCAATTGCTGAGACATTCCCTGATGAACAACTTATGCACATCTCTCAAAATCCTGCACCATGGTTTGCAGACATAGTGAACTACCTTGTCACTGCCCAGATGCCATCACATTGGACCAGGCAAGACAAATCAAAATTATTGGCTGGGGCGAAGTACTTCTTTTGGGATGATCCTTACCTGTTCAAATACTGCCCAGATCAGATTATAAGGAGATGCATTCCTGAAAATGACCAGCAAAATGTCCTATCTTTTTGCCATGATCATGCATGTGGAGGCCACTTCAGTTCTAAAAAGACCGCGGCGAAGATTCTTCAAAGTGGATTCTATTGGCCCTCCATGTTTCGTGATGCCCATGCCTACTGTTCAGCCTGTGATAGATGCCAGAAGTTAGGGAGCATTGGAAGAAGGAATATGATGCCGCTAAACCCGACCCTTATTATGGAGCTGTTTGATGTTTGGGGCATCGATTTCATAGGGCCCTTCCCTAATTCTTATGGGTATCTTTTCATCCTTGTGGGGGTGGATTATGTTTCCAAGTGGGTGGAGGCCATTGCATGCAAGACTAATGATCACAGAATCGTGTTGCAATTTTTGAAAGAAAATGTGTTCGCATGTTTTGGGACACCACGTGCCATCATCAGTGATGGGGGGAAGCATTTCTGCAACCGATATTTTGAGCAACTCATGAAAAAGTATGGCATTACTCATAAAGTTGCAACTCCCTACCATCCCCAACAAGTGGGCAAGTTGAGATATCCAACAAAGAAATCAAGAGGATATTAGAAAAGACGGTGAACCCGACAAGGAAGGACTGGTCTCTTCGACTCAATGACACTCTGTGGGCATACCGGACTACATTCAAGACTCCAATTGGCATGTCTCCCTACCGACTCGTGTATGGCAAGGCTTGTCACCTCCCTGTGGAATTGGAGCATCGGGCTTATTGGGCTATAAAGCAACTAAATTTCAACCTCACCAAGGTTGGTGAGCAAAGGAAGCTACAGCTAGATGAATTAGAAGAATTGAGGAATGATGCCTACAACTGTGCCAAGCTATACAAAGATCAGATGAAGAAGATCCATGACCAAAACATTTTGAGAAGATCATTTGAAGTTGGTCAGAAAGTCCTCCTTTACAACTCACGTCTGCATCTGTTTCCAGGAAAGCTCAAATCCCGATGGACTGGACCATTCATAGTGCGTGCAGTTTCTACTCATGGAGCCATCGAAATTCAGGATCCTAAGAATGGAAGTGCTCTCAAGGTCAATGGTCAGCGGTTGAAGCCATTCTTGGAACTGGAAATTTCGGAGAGTGAGGAATTGCCTTTGGAAGATCCTACGTCGTCTACTTAATCATCAGCAGTGAAAAGTCTGGCTGAAGACTGTAAACTTAGCGCTTATGGGAGGCATTCCTTTTTCTTTGGTATTTTTAGTCATTTTTTGTGTTGTTTCGTCTATCTTCATTTTTGTTTTATTTTTGTGTTTTTCAGGACGGGTGTTATCACGAGTAAGTTTGGGGGTCGTCTCTTTGCTCACTCTGGTTCCTCATACCTCTTGGTATTGTATTTCTGCCTACATTGAGGACAATGTGTGATTCAAGTTTGGGGGTATGGAAAAACACTTTGTCTATTTATTTTTGTTTTTATTTGTTTATTTTTATTTGTCTTTTTGTGTTAGAAATTTTGAAGAAAAAAAAATAATGCTACGTTTTTGTCAAGTTTGAGTTAAACTGTGACTGTGGTTTGTATTTCATTAGCTTGCTTAAAGGGTTGAACACATCATTATGTCATTTGGAGTCTGAGTCCTTTGACTTATTTTTGGGTAAAAGAGATTTCACTTGTTTTGAGATAAATTTTTATGAGCACATTAGCATGTTTTCTTTGAGGTATGATGTTTGAGCTTAAGCTTGCTCTCTTTTAGATTTGTGGGATGTCCTATTGATAAATAACCATTGGCTTGCAAGATATATAAAAATAAATAAATAAATAAAGAGAAGGAAAAAGAAAAGAAAGATCATGTTGAGTTTTCCGCTGAGTAACCGAACCTCTTGCCTCATTAAGCATTGAGTGTTCACGTCGAAAGGTGTGAAGCTCAGTGTTGATTTATGATATGGCTAATCTGACTTCGTAGCCTTTTTGACTTAAGTTAATAAGCCCTTAGAGATGTTCTGCATCTAGTGCCCTAAAGCCACCTGGCTTGGGAGTCATTGGCCTAACACTTGTTACATGAGTCAATTAGAAAGCTTAAGGGAGTTAGACATTGCAGAGCCTGTAAAAAAAAATTTAAAAAAAAAAAAATGCATATCTTGCCTTGGTTGTTTCATTTGATAGAGATTTTTACAAATTTTATGGAACTTGTCTTGAGTTTAAGCTGAACGCTTTATAATTGTATGCTAATTACACTTTACACTTTTCAGAACATATGAGGTCTAAATTGTCCATTTATAAGTGATTTGATTATGGATTTCCTTTTGACAGTGATGATGGTGTTTGGCTTTTTAAGTTTGCTCATGAATAAGAACCATGGTTTATGTGAAACTTCTTTCTTGTTAACAACATAGTACTACAATGTTTGTGGGTATCATTCCTGTTAAGCCCTCACGAGACTTCACTCGTCCACTAGGGATGCCTAGGGGTCTAAAAGGCTTGTTGCATATGCTAAATGCAATCGTCTCTCCCACGAAAGAGGAGTTATGTTTTGTTTTGTTTTGTTTTGTTTTCGTTCTATTTTTGGTTTTGTTTTGCTAAGGGACTAGCAAAAGTTAAGTTTGGGGGTGTTTGATGTGTGCCAAATATTGCATATTTGGACCCCTTAATTTACTTGTGTTAATCTTCTAGCTGTGTTATTATCTGATGTTCTGTGTTAGTTTTGTGTTTTTAGTATTCTGTAGGTGTTGAAAAAAAACTACTTTTTGGAAGAAAACATACTTTGAGAAGACCTAGATGATGTGGTTAAGTTTAACCAAATCCAAGAAATGGTTAAATCGGATTAAGGATAAGATTGGATAAAATTTCGAATTGGATTCAAATTCAGATTCTGCACGTCTCAGTATTTTGACCATAACTTCTCGTTCACGTATCCAATTGAGGTGATCCAAGCGGCGTTGGAAAGCTAACTCAAAAGAATACAATTCATTGTGAAATAAGATTTTCCTAATTCGGACTTTTACTATTCGAACATCGTCCCGCAATAAAAGGGTACAAACTTGGACGAATTTTATCCGATTTCAACTTGTAAAACCCTAAGTTTTAGGTCTATAAATAGGGAATTATCAAATTAGTTGAGGGGGCTACGAATTTGAAGATTGCAGAGGAGAAAGAAGAGAGTTTAAGGTTTTCCTAACTTTTGAATCTCTACTTTGTGATTCTTATTTGTAAGTACTCGATTTTACATTATGAATTCAATCAATCTTGTTTTGTCTTTCAATAACATGAGAGGCTAAACCTTCAACTAAGGTTGAAGATGAAGCCTCACTTATGATTAGCAACTTTGTTTCATGTATGTAATATTTCCCAATTTAATGGTTTAATTGATCTATTGTTTTACTTCTAATCAATTGGATTGAATAACTCTTGGATATCTTTTGTGATTCAAGGATACACTTGATGATTTAAGATTATTCAATACAATTGATTGCTTGGTTTTCTTTGTTAAAAATTGGATTTCCTTTGTAATTTATTCTCTGGATACAATTGATGTTTTGATAAAGATTAGATATTTTCTTGTGATTTACGGATACAGTTAATGATTTGATCGAATATTGGATTTCTTTTGTGATTTGGGTTATGAATGGATACATGGGATCTTTTGATTAATTCTTTGAAGCAATAGTAAAACAAACTTAAGATTTATATGTGAGAACTTTGGGGAATATTATAGATCATGAAATTATGTTGTTATGAATTTGTAAGTGCGGATTCCGAAACCTTAGTGCTTCGTCATAAGATTTCAATCACTTTAAATTGCTCATGCTTTTGCTTTTTCATTCAAACAAAAAAAATCTCTCAAAAATTTGGAACTAGACTAGGGTTTAATTAATTTAGATTTAAAATTGCTTTCAAGAATACAATTCCCTATGGGTTCAATCTCGCACTTGCAATCCATTAACTACAATTGATTCATGCACTTGCGAGTTAAATAAATTTGCACAACAATAGTTATGACCTATAAAGCATTAGTTTTCTGAATTAAAAATACCTAGGTGATTGCCACTGGAAGTACACCCGTTTCTCTCAAACAAAAAGATGTTTTATGGTGTATTAACAGAGACAACGCCCCTCTTAAATATTACCAACACTGCACGTTTATTTCTACTTAATGATAATTGGCGCATGTCGTACCCAACTATGAGGTTTACTTACTAAGTCGTTAGACTTACGCGGTTATTACATCTGGTAGGGGACCCAACGAGGCATCCCAATTTACTTTGAACCAGCCTGGGAGCCATCCAGCAACTCAAAGGTTGAGGCTCACTGTTAGACGTATCCTGCTTCCTATTACCCTGAGCATTCTTAAAAACATCAAGAGCCCGTGTAGCCAGCTGCATAATTACATTTGGATGAGAAAAGCTTCCACCATGCAGAACGTCGTTCCTACTCAACCAAATACGTCTGGCAAGCCCAGCAAAAAGAGCCATTTCCTGTTGATCACACTTGCTAAATAGGCCTTCAACAACCCGCAAGAAGCCCGGACCAGTAAAGTGGCTCTTCTGAAATTTTACTATGCCCATACACCACACATCCAATGCTGTCGGGCACTGCCATAAAATATGGAACCCAGTCTCCACCATAAAGCCACACAGCGGACATACGGGATCAGTGATGATTTTCCTTTTGTACAAATTCTCACGTGTAGGGAGAATATCATGACAAGCTCGCCAACTGAAATTTTTTTTCAACTTTGGGAATTGGCAATGCCCACAATTTCTTCCAAACACTTTGCTTTGCCAATAGAGCCTTATTGGAGCTGGTAAAATCACGAAAACCTATTCCTCTCAAAGCTCTAGAAAGGCCCATTCTCCCCAATTCATCCAATTAATTCGGGCATCTTGCCCTTGGTGACCCTACCAAAATTTTCGCATTTGCGAATTAATTTCCGAACATAGAGCTTTTGGAAGAAGGAAAACACTCATGCAATAAGTGGGTATGGCCTGTACCACCACCTTGAGTACGATTTCCTTACCAGCTTGTGACAAAAAATTTAGCTTCCAATCCTGTAATCTCTTCCACACAATTAGTAATGCCCTTGAAAGTTGTTGTTTGGGACTTTTCCCCACCAAAGCAGGGAGACATAAGTAAGTATCATATCGTTGGGTGGCTTGAATCCCAACAATCGCCAAAATCGCATCCTTCTCCTCCAAATGAGTGTTTCTACTAAAAAAGATGGATTTCTTATTATTATTGAGGCGTTGACCCGACGCTGTTTTATATAGCCGTAGAATATTCGTCAAGTGGTCCCATTGTGAGATGCTAGCCTTGCAAAATAATAAGCTATCATCCGCAAAGAAAAGATGGCTTATCTAATGGCCTTTTTGAAGTAGAGACCCCCGTCAAAACCCCTTCTTTGTTATCTAACATAGAACTTAGAACCTCTGGACATAGAAGGAACAAATATATAGGGAGAAATAGGATCTCCTTGCCTCAAACCCCTCTCCGGTGTAATCTGCCCACAGGGTTTGCCATTCACCATAATTGTGTATTGGACCGTCGTGGCACACATCATAATAAGATGTATCTACCGTGGTTCTCTTAAAAACTTAATTCAATTCAGCAACATTATAAACTAATTCTCCAAGTTCCAATGTTTCATTCTTGAAACAAGGCTTAAAAAAAAATCAATAGCATTAAATAAAGGAATCAAACAATATTAAAGCCATTTTTTAATATTGGATTAAATGCTAAGAAGATGAATGTTTCATTCTAGAAACAAGGACGAAATCAAATGGCAGGTGTCGCGAGATCATTGAAAATTCGTGGCAGGGAGACACCTACTACACTGACCCGTGGCTTAATCTGAAGAGAAAGATGGCAGTTTGTCAACGGTCATTGATGAAGTGGCAGTGGGAAGAAGTCAAAAAACCAAACAGATTATTTGGGGAGAAATGCCGAGAACTGGCGGACCTTCAAGGGGAAGAAAATGATCCGAATGGTGGGCTCACAATTGCAATCCAACAGGAATTACAAATCCAGTTGGAGCAAGAAAATCTGAAGTGGAAACAGCGCGCAAAAATGGATTGGCTCAAATTTGGGGACCGTAACTCCAAATTTTTCCATGCATGTGCGAACCACCGACGAAAGGCAAATAAAATATGTCAAATTCGGGACGAAAGAGGAGATTTATGGAAGACTCAAGGGGAAATTACACAAGCTTTTGAGAACTATTTTGCAACCTTATTTACCACGGGGGGTTTTGCAATTTTTGACGAATGTTTGGAGGCGGTAGAGGAGAAGGTGACGGCTTCTATGAATGAGTCGATTATGAAACCTTTTGGGGAGGACGAAATCAAGGAGGCCCTATTCCAGATGGCCCCTTTAAAAGCTCCAGGCCCAGACGGATTCAATGCGGGCTTTTACCAGAAACATTGGGACATTGTGGGCCCTGAGGTTTGCAAATCTATACTTTTCTCTCTCAATAATGCTGTGTTGGATAGTTCGATAAATGCTACGTACATAGCTCTTATTCCTAAGACATTAAATCCCTCATGTGTCTCGGAATTCAGACCGATTAGCTTGTGTAATGTCCTATACAAGATTTTGACGAAGGTTCTAGCCAATCGGTTAAAAGAGATTTTACCTAGCATTATCTCACAGTACCAAAGTGCATTTATCCCTGGACGGCTGATCTCAGACAATATTTTGGCTGCATATGAAACCCTCCATACCATGCAATCCAGAATGCGGGGTAAGAAGGGGTACATGGCAGTCAAAATAGACATGAGTAAGGCTTACGACAGGGTGGAATGGGGATTCTTGGAGGCAGTTATGGGGAAAATGGGTTTCACACCCCAGTGGATAAAACTGGTCATGATGTGTGTCTCTTCAGCACACTATGAGGCTTTGGTTAATGGGGTACCTTCGGGTAGAATTGTGCCAACCCGGGGAATTAGACAAGGCGACCCACTGTCACCCTATTTATTTTTAATCTGTGCTGAGGCCTTAAGCTCTTTACTTTTAAAGGTGGATAGAGAAGGAGACTTAGAAGGGGTGCCTACTTCTAAACGGGGACCTCGACTAAATCACTTATTTTTCGCTGACGACAGCTTACTTTTTTGTAGAGCAGATTTGGGTCACTGGAATCGTATCTCAAGCCTTCTCCACATTTATGAACAAGCCTCGGGACAGAAACTGAACCATTCCAAGACAGCCATTTTTTTCAGCCATAATACCCCGGGTGATATGAGACAGAAAATTCTTGAGGTGGCTGGAATCCCAAGCTCCCAGAGATACGATACTTATCTAGGCTTGCCAGCCTTGGTGGGTAAGTCCCGGACTGAAGAATTCAAGGGGATTATTGACAGGGTGTGGAAAAAATTGCAAGATTGGAAACTCAAACTTTTATCCCAAGCGGGACGGGAAATTTTACTTAAGGCAGTGGTACAAGCTATTCCAACCTACTGTATGAGCGTTTTTAGGCTCCCTAATACATTATGTTCCCAACTCAACTCTCTCATGCAACAGTTTTGGTGGGGCGCCTCAAGCGTACATTGGATGAGTTGGCAAAAGATGGGCCTTCCAAAGTCTCGAGGAGGGATGGGGTTTCGGGACTTTAGATGTTTTAATAAGGCCCTCCTTGCCAAACAATGTTGGAGGCTATGGCGAGAGCCGGACAGCCTAGTCGCTCGCATCCTGTCGGCGAAATATTATGTACACAGTTCTATTCTTGAGGCAAAAGTGGGGCACAAACCCTCCTATGCCTGGCGGAGCATTGTCGGTGCGAGTGAACTGTTAAAAGAGGGCCTATTTTGGAGGATTGGAAATGGAGAAAATACGAAGATCTGGGGCGATAAATGGGTCCCCCGTCCCACAACTTTTGCTATACAATCGACCCCTCGGATCCTTGAACCGGAAGCAAAGGTGGCGGAACTCATTGATAGAGATCTCCAAGGGTGGAATAAAGAGTTGCTCGAGCGAATTTTTGTCCCGGGTGAGGTGGAAGCCATTATGTCCATTCCTGTGAGGATATACTGCAATGATACTGTCAGCTGGAGGGAAACTTCCAATGGTCTCTTTAGCGTTAAAAGTGCCTATCACGTGGCCATGCGGAAGGAAACTCAGAAGCAGGCGAGTAGCTCCAATCCTGGATTTTGTAAGAAGCTGTGGGGTACCCTATGGGGTCTAAAAATCCCAAACGTGGAGAAGAATTTCCTTTGGCGTGCATATCACGAGATCCTGCCCACCAAAGCGAATCTATGTCGAAGGAAGATAGTAGGAGATGCGCTGTGTCCAATGTGTGGGCGAGAAGATGAAACCAACTTCCACATCTTGTGGGATTGCCCATCGGCGAGGGACGTCTGGAGTGCTAGCCTGAAGAAGTTCCAAAAGAGCTCCCTAGGTGGTCCAACCTTTGCGAGAGTGATGGAGGAATTCTTCACGAGCTGCGAACCAAAGGACTTGTGCTTGTTTGCAGGGATAGCCCGGAGAGTGTGGCACAGGCGGAATGAGCTGGTCCATGAAGGCTCTTTTAGTCATCCGAATACATTGGTTCACCAAGCCAATCTTGCTGTTCTCGATTTCTCGGAGATAAACGCTAGACAAGCTAGTTCCCTTTCAGATTTCGCAGAACCTGACGGGGGTCTTGGTGTTGGGTAACCTTTGGGTGGCGCACATCATGGCCTGTATTCCTTCAGGGAGAAATTTGATGCCCAGGGAACAGGAGGGTGGTTTAGAAGGAAGCAGAATTGTTCTATGTTGGAATTTGGATTTGTAATCCTGATTAATGATCATCAATAAAGTCTTCTTTTATCAAAAAAAAAGAAACAAGGCAAAGAAAGAAAACGAATTAAAAATTGATTGGAGTCATGTTCCATTCTTGAAACAAAGCAAATTTTTATTCTCCTTTACATTTTACATGTCCTTCAAAATGAGAAAAAATAAATTAAATTAAATGCTAAGATAGAAAGTCTCCAACCATTTTATTCAATTACAAGCTACTCTATTTAGAACTTTCCATTTTTTTTCTCCCTTTATTTCTTTATTCAAGTATTATTCAAATTTGAATTCCTCTTCTTTCTCCAATTTCATCATCTTCCAACAACTCACTGTACAAGTTCTTAAAATCATTCCGTAGTTGGATTTGATTTCACGAATTATTGAATTTTCATTAGAGAAAATTGTAATTTTATAAAGACTATATTTACACAATGATCAAAATTTATAATTGTATACATAGTGATCATTTTGTTATAGAAGTATATCGCAAAGATTTATAAATTTAATTTAAAATTATACGAATTTATGTAGAACTAATTTATCTTTCCCTGTGCAGGTTGAAAGGGTTAAATAATCATATCATAAAAATTAAAGTGAAATCGAAATACTTCATTTGACAAATCAGGTTTTATTGTTCTGTTTTTAAAATTTATTTTATTCTAGTAATAATCTTTTTTTATTATAAATCGTGTTTCTTTTATTTGTAAATATTTTTAACTATTGACGTGTACTAAAAAGTATGCATAATCTCCAAGAGGTAGCTCAATCGGCTGGAATCACGCCTAATGAAGTAGAGATCACTAATTCGAATCGTCTTCTCCCTTCTTATGTGAACATGTCAAAAAATAATAATAATGCATATGAATGTTAAAAACTTGAAAAAAAAAAAAAAAAAAAATTAATTAATTAATTGAATCTAAAAACAAATCTCAAAAATATAAGAGGGCCGCACTTGCCGGACTTGCTTTTTCTTTTTCTGTCTCCATTGGTACCCTGCCATTCTCTTCTCGTCCACTTTAGTTCTTTCACTGTTGGGTTTCAAACCCAGAAAAGAAAATTTAAAGAAAATTTTCCCTCTTTCTTTCAGTTCTTTGGGGAACATTTAGGCGTGGCTTGTTCAGAGCAGGAGTTCCAAAATTCGGCTTCGTGTCTACCGGCCACCCAAATTTGACACCCACATACCCTGCGTCACCCACGACATAGCACAGCTGCAATATTCACCAGTCAAATCCTACATTCGGCTTCATGACAATGTGGAGCCAGACATGATAACGTATGCGACATCAGTTACCGGGTTGTCAATTCGTAAACTTGGATGCCCGACATTAAGAGTATTTAAAGTTTAAGAGAATGATTGTAAACAAATTTAAACAAAGTAAAACTAATTTGATAATTTAAAAGACAAAAAATAAAAAATAAAATCTTAAACCCGGACCGAAACCTGGAAATCAAGCAAAACCTTGAAACCTGCCAAACTCCTGACTTGAGGTAAATGAGTACAACCAAAAGTCTCATGCAAATACAGATTAGTGAAAAGTGTATAAAAAAAATCATCTTGGAATGTGCTAAAGTCAAATTAAGTTATGACACAATCTGAAATGTCCAACCCGAAACAGAATACATAAAACATTAGCCACCCAAAAATACACTTGGTTTGCAACAATTTACAACAACAACGTCCAAATTTCATTTTACACAACTTGTCTGACTTTCCAACGACAGTTCAAAGTAATATACAATGATCCCAAATAAAGAGGAAGAAAATGTAGAAAGAAAATCTCCCATACATGAGTTAAGAAAAGCACCATCATATCTTCATCAACGAAGTGGCAATCTCTTGCATTGCTGAGGAGCTGGTCATCTAAGCTATGAGATTCTGAACTTTCTGGAGCTGGATGCAGCTGACTATCTGCGGATGGCCCTTCAGAGTGTTCCCCATCATCCTTGGGAGGGTCATCAGGATCTTCTTTTCCATTATTCTCTTCACTAGGACTTCCACCACTACCTCCCTTTGGGACACCTGGGACCAAGTCTGGCCGAGCTTCTACGCCAACCCGCCTCAGGTGTAGCTGCCACATTGTAGAAACCCATTGAACAGGCCCTTCAACCAATACAAATATCAGCAAATAGAAAGGGTAACTACCTGAAGATGTAAGTTAACTTCATCTGGACGTGAAAGAAATGGAAAATCTCCCCCAGTTTTCAAGGATGCTCGTCTTGCTTCGGGATACCTCTCACTCAGTTCATCCTTGAGTTGTTGAGGAATTGCACAGTAATCATTTGTCTTCAAGGAAGGAACATGTAAGCATGTCGAAAGGAACCAGTATTGCTATTAGTAAAAACTTTTTTAATTTCCTTCTTCCAGTATTATAGGTACAAAAAAAGCATCAAGTTAATGATGGTGAGCCTCGCAAGAATTCAATGACTTCAAGCATTTCAAACGCCATGCAGGAATGTATAAATAAATATATAAATAAACCAAATGACAAAAATGGTGATAACATTATATAGCAACCAGAAACATGGGATTATGTGGAGATAGAGTTTCAAAAGATTATTAAGAACCTAACTGTTACATATATATCCAGGTATAGTAATCTACTGACCTTTGGTCTGTCAAGCTCAACACAACTAACAAAAAACGCTTGGCTTACAGCCATGAGATTCACTTTAAACCAAGTTGGATATGTAGCTGGTTTCCTTCCCTTAAATAATTCATGATAAAAATCTCAATAAATGCAACTTAGAATCTTCACAATATTATTAGGACCACACTCATAACATTCAGTTCAGGGTACGGCCAGGTTAACCCATTTAATTCAAGTAGACCTCTCCAAATGTGAGATACGTCTGCAGTTACCAGAGAATTTATTTTTGACTAGTTTCCAAAGCTGGGTAAGCCCAACTAGAATAAAGGGAACTTTTTTTTTGTTCCACTTTCACCAAGGAACAATCTGCAATTGATTCTTCTCTTACCTATTAATTATCATTATTTGTACAGCAAATTGGACTTCATAAATTCACCAAGGAGTAACATCACAAACCATCAAAAAGCTTTACAAATCACAAGTAAAAGAAGTTAAATCCTAAGTGTTACTGGTGAATTTCAGAAGCTACAAGCAGAACTTGGAATATTAACTAGCAAGGGGGCAAAAACAGAAGAAGAAGAAAAGGAATGAAAATTAAACAAAATAAGAATCAAGTTTCAGAAGGCAAAGAAGGAAGCTGAAACTACAGTGACTTTCCTAAATTTGGACTAGAGTACTAGGCCACAATATAACCTTATATTTCAGAGAGGTTTAGATTCTAGAAATACTCGTTTGCACAACACAAATCCAAAAGAGTCAGATAACTTACATCCATTATAGTGATAAACGAATCAGAAAGCAGCAATGGTCCAACTGAAGCAGCATCAACTGTCAAAGTTAACCTGGAGGCCAAGTCATCCCTCGAGAGTGTTTCAACCTGAATCAATAGTCACATATTATTGTGCCAAAGGAATTAAGCAAGTAGTTTTCTACAGAATATATATTTGCATTTAAAGTAAACATAAACAGAGAAAGCAAATGAGAATTGAAGCATGCACAAGATTCTCTCAATTTTGTGAACAGATACAAACGAATTGTGAGCACCATCTAGAAAAAAATGTCATTCTTCATATAGATGTAGCAGAGATGCAATTCACCTCCTCGATATTGGCAGTATAAGTTTCAAAAGAAAAGTAACCCTCAAGACCACCGGGAACAAAGTTGAGAAAACTCATATAATTGATTGCAAATATAAATAAATATTTTTGATAAGTAATGCATTTCATTAATAAGCACTAAATTGATTGCAAATATTGATTCAAATTTTCACAAATAAATGCAGTTAGAATTTAATTGTATTTTAAGTCCAGTTGAAAACCTTGTACAACCATGTGGTTCCTACCAGGGTCAAAGAACTTTCCACTACTAGGGTCACAAACTCCCTTCCCTGAACATTGATGGTTGAGAATTTTTCTCAACCATCAATGTTCAGGGAAGGGAGTTTGAATAAGTACAATCAATGCTTTGACAGAGTAAATTTCATTCTGTGCTGAAAACTGAAATATAGAGTTCGAAAGCAGATTGCTCCAAGACATGATCTACATAGCTAAAACCATCAGATACCTTAGGCCTTTCACATACTTTACCTGAGAAACAACGAAGTCCACAGAATCTGCAATGAATGGTTCATGGGGACCATCACGAATTCCTGTTAAGACGTATCGTTTCAGCAAAAAAGAAGGGGTCCAACTAACACTGCATAAGGCATACCACAATCAGGATGTTAATTTGTTGAGGAAACAACATATCCAACAAGCAATTTGCTACAAACAACATAACAGGAAAAGATAATAAATTCATGCACCACTTTACAGAAACCAGGAGAGAATATATACTAATGGTAATTGAACTACTAATATCATAATTTGGAGCTATTGGTTGTAAACTGAAGTCACTATAGAACATGCCATTGTAAAACCACAGAGAATAGCTATGAGAGAGGCTGGATAAATAAACTTAAAAAAACTTGATCCTCCAGCTCATCCTCTTTCAAGATGAGATGCAAAATAGTCCAGGAATGCAGGAGGAAGAAAAAAACACAGATGTGATCTTGAGCTAATAATCCACACTTCATTATGCTTGGGTATATCAATGAAGGCACAGCACCTTTTAACAAACAACCATGCTACCCACCACATTCTCTTGGAGAAGGGGAAGCAGGGGCAAGGGTTCAAATTTTACAACAAAAAGTTTTCTACCAGACAAATATATCGAAGCCTCGCAAAGCAAAAGGATAATTAGAGCTTGGGAATAAAAGCTGAATGTAGATATAATTTTGAGTTTGACCGCACCAATTGTTGTCAGGCTTTTTGGCCTATTAGCCTAGTTGGTAAGCGCTTATAATCTGTTAGTTTGGTTGAAACTCGTACTAGGCAGTTTGATCAGATACTCAACATGCTTTTGTGGCTGGTATATAAATTTTGGATTTAATGCGAACTGATTGTGGATTGTTGGATGGTAGGGGGAGTAAGCAACCTGGGTTGTTTGCAAGTCAGATATTGAACAGGCAAGCAATCATGTGAACCAGAATCGTTATGATTTATTTGTTGGAAAGACTTGCTTTTAGCAAGAAATGGAGGAGGTTTCGGTTTATATTTCAACTGTCTTTTTGTCAATTGTGATGAATGGCAATCAAAATGTTTTTCCCTTTCTTTTATTTTCTTTCTTTCTTTCTTTCTCTCTTTTTTTCTTTTATGTGTGTGTGTGTGTGTAGTTCTAGAGGGTTGAGACAAGGAGACCCTCTATCTCCTCTTCTTTTCATTTTGATTATGGAAATTATTAATAGAACGTTATACAGGGCAGTTGAAGTTGGGCTTATAGTCAGGTTCTATGTTGAGGGAGTTCATTGAAAAGATATGGAGATTCTCATCTATTATTCATTGATTCTACCGTCCTCTTTTGACAAGTAGTCCCTAATCAACTTAAGGCTATTCGCTGTGAATTATTTTGTTTTGAAGTCGTTTTGGATTGAAGGTAAATTGGGATAAGAGCAAATAAGTACCTGTGGGTGATGTGAGACGGCATCCGAGTTTTCTGAGGTGTTGGGTTGCAGGGTAATCACATTACCAATGACATATGTACGTTTGGATTTGAGGAAATTACGTTTCATAAAGTGGATTAGGATAAGATAATATGTGATATCCAGGCTGGTGGTTTGGGTGTCCAGAAATAGAGTACCTTTAACCAAATCTTATTAGGGAATGACTTTAAAGGTATGGACCCAAACAAAAACAATTATGACCACCTGTCATTGCAGTGAAGTACAGGGAGGCTTGGGGTTACTGAACATCTGCAATAGTAAAGGGGTTGTATGGTTCGAGCTGGTGGAAAGGCAGTAGATGTGGTTGGGATATATCTTCAGGCTTCATCAAGTTTGCAGTAAGGGATGATTCTTGAGTCCGGTTTTGACATGATTTACAGTGCAGGGATTATTGCAAACCAATTTCCTGATTGGTTTACCTTGGCTGTTGATAAGGAGGCTTCAATTACTTTGTATTTGTGTAGGTCAGACAAGTGAGGATTGCAGTATCCAAACCCTATCTTTTTGCAAGCTTTTCATGATTAGGAGTTGGTGTCTGTTGCTACTTTTTTGTTTTTGATAATATCATTTGTTTCTAACCCACTCAGTGAAGTATTATTATTCATCTTTTCTAAAACAAGAAATAAAGCACAGTTTTCAAACTCACTAGCAAGATAAGTACATGCTGACCTGGAAAGCATCAAGGAGTACCTATGACCCTTGCCAACTCAATTCAATTCTAGTAAGTTATGACGGGGCAGAGCATGGAACAGTAAGAAAGAACTAACTAGCTTGCTAACTAATTACAGAACAGGGCAATCAGCGCTGCCCTCCAAAATCCCCCCCTCCCCCAACCCTCAGAAGGAAAATATAAAAAATAAAAGGTGCTCTGCAGATAATTATCTCCCATAACCAATTAACCAAAACATTGGTCAAACTTCTAGCAAAAATACAGTTTCTGCTACTCCATTATATACGAAGTAGATCTTTTTTTTTTTTTGATAAGTAAATATACGAAGTAGATCTTTTAACTACATTGCAAATATTTTGATGATTTTAGCAGCAACTAAAAACTTACTTAGTTCAGTAGAGAACATGGTCTCATTTATTTATAATTCTGTGTCAAAAACCAAAAAACATATTTCTCATTATCATCTACTGCATGTAATTAGAGCTGTAAGCAGTCTCTTGATGGTGATCCTAGCATCATGATAGCACACATTTATCAAATCTTTGATGTGCATTATATCTCAGCAACTCTAATCTCTTTTTCTTCTTTTTTTTTTTATCAAATAAAGAAATACATAAAAACAAATAGGCAGTTTGATCATATCCAGATTACAGTCATTAATCTAAGAAAAATGTGGTAACTTACATGGGAGCCCATGGCATTGCAGCAGAGAAACTGCGTGTATCCAGAAAAGAATTTGATAGTATCAATGACCGAACCCGCCTTGGGCGATGCTGAGCAAAAAGTTGTGCTAAGAATCCCCCAAGCGATGTACCATATAGATGTATCTGTTAGATATAAATTGATCAGTCTACTCAGCAACCAGTTAAGTTGTCAGTAACTGGTGACAGAAATATGTAAGATAGGTTGATTAATTTTATACTTTCAGACTATCAGTTTATGATACATAACTACAGTCAGGCATCTACGCTAACTGTTAGAAACCACATTGTTCATGGAACCTACACAAAATTGTTTCATAGACCACTTGTATCTTCTCCTCCAAGCTCACACCAACTGTAACTAATTGTAGCTGTATACAGGCAGTCCATTGTTGATTAATCTAAGGATAATGGATCCGTTTGTTAAAATTTTTTAGATTGTGCTTTTGCTTTTCGATTATGATGTAACATAAGGTGAAAGTAGTTTTAAGTGTTGAGTTGTTTGTTAATGCTTTTTGCTTTTTTGCTAAAAAGCAAAAAGCAGTCCTTAAAAGTATTGCCAAACGAGCGCAATTTATGTCTAAAACTAGTACAATTAATTTCATCAAGATCAAGAGCGGACTTTGGAGAAGCTCAAGTCCTTTTTCTTTTTTTCTCTCTTTACTTGGACAATTGCTTGTCTAGCTCTCTTAGTGATTAACTATTCTGATTTTCTTGTTCTATTTTCTTCTTCTACTTAGGCGTTCTCTTCCATACTTTTTGTGTACTAGGGTTGTACCCCTCTGCGCTTTTTGATCTATTCAACTTTACTTACCAAAAAACAAAGGATGGAATTAACAAAGAAGGGAACCAAATCCAATTTTTGTTTGAAAGACGGATTAGTCAAAGTTATGATGTAACAAAATAAAGCTCACTTCAAATCTATTCAGTATCCAAATTTGAGTTACCATAATTCACTAGTACGCTAGTGAATTCAAGACATTAAATAGCAAAACTACATCTATTCATCTCTCAATTTACAGTAAAAGGGAACATCCTAGGAGATAGATTATAGAGCATACCATGTACCAAAGAGATCTGTAATGAAACGAGACCAAGAAAATAAAATGAAGCTACTAATTCTATATAGCTCATTCATCCTTCTTCATTCATTAAATAGAGCCAAAATACAAGAATGCTCTATGACAGCCATAGGGACAGCTCACTAGGACACCCAGCATTCTTCTAGAAGATTTTCATCACTCCCTATCTTAGGAAATTACAATTCACTCT
Organism: Corylus avellana; assembly: GCF_901000735.1. Taxonomy (NCBI): domain Eukaryota; kingdom Viridiplantae; phylum Streptophyta; class Magnoliopsida; order Fagales; family Betulaceae; genus Corylus; species Corylus avellana. The sequence goes on along the minus strand of NC_081543.1, from coordinate 22,041,835 downwards.
AACATACTGTTGGGAAATTACAGTTCACTCTAACACTCCCCTCAAGCTCGAGCAAATTTTTCATATAAGTCAAGCTTGGAACAAATAAATTAGGGGAAAGTCCACATAACCCCCTCAAACTACCACTCAATTGACAATGTTCCCCCCAAACTTTCAATTGTGACAATGTCCCTCCCAAACTACCAAAAATTGTCAATGTTCCCCCTAATGACGAAATTACCCTTAGTAAAATTAAAAACAAAAAAAAAAACAAAACTTCTAGAAAAACCCTAAAACTAAAAAAAAAAAAAAAAAATCCAAACGTTGGCCAATTTTTATTTTTATTTTTTTAATCAATTTTATAAGAAAAAAATTACAAAAATTTCGATTCTTTTTTTTTATGAAAATTGAAAATTTTTGTTTTTTTATTTTTATTTTTGTTTTATAATTTTATTTAAATAAAAATTTACGTTTGAAAAAAAATAAAATTTTCGTTTAATAATAAAATGAAATTTTTTTAAAAAAAAAAAAACTAAATAAAAAAAAATAGTTTTTTTTTTTCAAATAAAAATTTCCGTTTTAAAAAAAAATAAAATAAAAATTTTTGTTTAAAAAAAAATATTATTTTTAAATTAAAATTTTTCGTTTTTTTTTTATATCAATTTTTTTTTTGAATTTATAGGGTTATTTTTGTCTTATTGAGAAATCTATAAGGGTATTTTTGTCTTATTGCTAGTCTTAGGGGCGACATTAATAATGTTTTGGTAGTTTGGAGGGGACATTGTCACAATTAAAAGTTTGGGAGGACATTGTCAATTAGGTGGTAGTTTGAGGGGGGTCTGTGGACTTTACCCAATAAATTTTTTTTTTTGATATCGAGAAACCTCTACAAGGCAGGGCCCTTCGGACCCACCCCTGCAGAGTAAACCCCGGTCTTACCCAATAAATTAATAATCAAACAAAGAGACTTGGTAAACACATCAACAAGTTGGTCTCCATATTTTACAAATGGTGTAGAAATTTCTCCTCAGTATTTTCTCCCAAATTTTTTTTTTTATAATTAATCGAAATATCATTAAAAACGTAAGACACCCCATGTACACAGGAAGTATACAAGAAAAACCACCTAGGTAGTAGGGGCAAAAAGAACAAAAAAGCCATTATAACTAATTACTAAAGGAGAAACATACGCAGCTACCCAAAGATATAAAGTGCTGAAAAATAAAAACTTCAACTGCTCCAAAATCCTCTTGTGGTCCCGAAAACACCTATCATTAATTTCCCTCCATAGATACTACAATGGGCATAGAAGACACCATCTTCCACACAACAACATTTTGAGTGTTGCAATTCACCAGGAAGCAAACAAATCGACTACTCGTCTAGCCATATCCCAAGACAACCCAAATCGATCAAAGACGACATTCCAAATGGCACTAACAACCTCACAATGAAGAAGAAGATGGTCCACAGACTTCCCATTCCTTTTGCACATTACACACCAATCAACCACAATGATACGCCGTTTCCGAAGATTGTTCATGGTAAGAATCTTCGCTAGGGCCACCGACCACACAAAAAAGGGCACTCTTAATGGAACCTTAGTCCTCCAAACACTCTTTGAAGAGAAATGGAAACCATCATGACAACCCATGATATTGTAGGATTTAACACCAAACAACCCTCTTTTGGAAGAGACCCACCACAACCTGTCTTCCCCTTCTCATCTCATTCTTACTAAATACATCCTATAGAACGAGGCAAAGGCATCCACCTCCCAATCCTGAGCCGCACCAACAAAGCTCACGTATCATTGAATGGCACCTCTAGAAAATTCCAAGCGAGCCTCAACAAGAGCATCCTTTGCGCGCGCAATACCAAATAAAAATGGAAGGCATTCTTAAGGGCCATATCCCTACACCAAAGATCATGTTAGAATCTAATCTTGGAGCCATCTTCCACTTCAAATCTGGTATGACTACAGAACTTCCCCTAACCCCTCCTAATATTCTTCCATAAACCCACTCCATATGCCCCAATAGGCTCACTAGAACATCACCCTCCCCATAAACTTCCATATTTAGAGTCTACCACTACTCTCCACCAAGCCTATCTCTCAAGCCCATATCGCTAAAGCCATTTACTTAAGAGAGCATGATTGAACCTCAATAGGTTCCTAATCCCCAACCCTCCCTCAGAAATTGACGTACACACCTTCAGCCAACTCGCCAGGTAATATTTCTCCCAAATGAAATGACAATCAAATTCAATGTGTTTTGTTCTCTCACGGAACACTGGGTTAGAAGGAATGTGCAAAGCAACCATCATATCACAATACATAGAGGAATAGGTGTAGGAACTAAAAATTCAATTTCCTGAAGAAAGTGTCGTAACCATGTCAATTCATTAGTCGTATGAACCATAAAACTACTCGGCCTCTGCACTAGATCAAACAACCACTGTTTGTTTCTTACTCTTCCAAGTAACAAGGTTACCTCCCAAGAATCTTTTGTCGAAAGGAGATCCTGCCCAATCTATATCAGTGAATCCTTCTATCCTAAGGTGTCCATTATTCTTATATAGAATACAATGACCTGGGAATTTCTTTAGATATTGTAGAATACAAATCACATCATCCCAATGTGAAGTTCTAGGTGCTTCCATGAATTGACTTAACTACACATACTACATAGGAAATATATGGCTAGGTGATAGTAAGATAATTTAATTGCCAACCAATCATTTGTATCTGCTAGGATCATCAAACAACTCTCCATAATCTTTCAAAAGGCTTTTTATTTGGGTCCATAGAAACATCAATAGGACAAAGCACCCAAAAGACTTGTTTCTTCCAACAAGTCTAGCACATATTTTCTCTTATATAAATTAACCCCTTGTTGGGATCTAGTAACCTTAATGCCTAAGAAATATTAAAGTTTTCACACGTATTTGGTCAGAAATTTCTCCTCCAAAAACTGTTTTAATCTAGCAATTCCTCTAGGATCATCCCCACTAACACAATGCCATCCACATAAACTACAAGGAAAATATACCCACCATCTGTATGCGAATGGAATACCAAACGATCAGTCTCACATCGAAGAAGACCAAACTCCCTTACTACAACAGAAAATTTGTCAAACCAAGCTCTTGGAGATTGCTTGAGGCCATATCAATCAACACACATATCCCTAAGACTTCCCCTCAGCAACAAACCCCAATAGGTGCTCCATATAGACTTCTTTAAGAAGATCACCATGAAGAAAAATGTTTTTCACATCCAGTTGATACAAGGGTCAATCAAGGCTAGTAGCTAGAGAAATGAAACCTCCAATAGAAGAAATTTTTGCAACAAGAGAGAATGCATCACCATAATCAATGCCATAGGTCGAAGAATAGCCTTTAGCTTTCAACTTATTTAGGCTACCATCAGGATTAAATTTGATAGTGTATACCCATTTGTAGACAAAACAAGTTGTTTGCTAGGAGGAAGAGAAATAAGTTCCCAAGTGGTATTTTGATGCAAAGCCTCCATTTCTACTTCCATTGTGTTTCGCAAACCAGTGTTAGATAAGGCATCTTTAATTGTTTTAGGGATAGACACACTATAAATATGTGAAATGAAAGAAGAAAACAAAGGAGATAAGGATTGATAAGAAGCAAAGTTACCAAGAGGATGCTTGCTGACACAAGATCTAGTACCTTTCTGGAGACCAGTAAGTAAGGATTCTAATGTCGGAAGAACTAGATCTAAAGACTCCACGGAAGGTGGTGGAAGCTCCAGGGGAGATGGTTGTGGACGAAGAGTGTCCACATGTAGGAGAGCAGATCTCTGAAGTGGCACTGTCATTGAAGGACCAAGGGAAACAGGGATGGATGTAGGGAGAGAGATGTCAAAGAAAGACTCCCCGAGGGATTAGGTATCTGAAAAGTAGGGTTGAGACTCAAAAAAGGTAACATCAGTCACTACCAAAGTTCAAAGAACAAGACTTTAGCACCAATAACCTTTTCGAGTTCGAGAATATTGGTGGTGTGGGGATCGAGTTTGTCAAATGTGAGTCCAAGGTTGTGTGTAACAAATACAGCCAAAACTCTAGGAGGGAGGGAAAAGAATATTCTATGATAGATATAGGGATAGCTCACTAGGACACCTAGCATTCTTCTAGAAGATTTTCATATCACTCCCTATATTCTTAGTAAATTACACTTCACATACTCCTAGAAAATTACAGTACTCTAACAAGATCCACAATTATGTACACTAATTTAAATGACCTACATACTTAACACTATATGAAGCACCAAAGGTAGATAAAAACCCCAACCCTCATCTCATCTCATCAATATCCATATCACTTGAGCCACGCTTCTATTATGTCTTAAAGTGTAGGGTAGGGGCCCCAACCTTAACCAGTTCATGCAACACCCTTGCACCTTACAAGGGATGGGCAAATGCCCCGATGGGGCCCAATGTCAACTTTCGGTGTCCCGTCATATAATTTAACGATGGGGGCAGTCAAAATTCATTTTTAAATGAGAGGAAATTTGTTATATAGGATGTAAATGCTCTAAATCGGTGCCAATTCAAAATGCAAATATTAGTTACTGCACAAGATGAACCAGCATCTTGGTAAGTGCTACAACATTAAATACAACAGCTAGAGTAAAATGAGATAGACAAGACATATATTGATAACCCAGAAAATATGGTGGAAGAAATTGGTAAAGGAAATGAAGCTCTTACATGATGAACATCGATAGCATCCAAGAACTTTTCGAATACTTGAATCCACTCGTGATGATTCCATACCCGTGGAATATCAACAGAAATCACACGGTAACCCTACACATTTCAAAAGAATACGATTCTTCAATCCTAGTTCAAAAATTTATCATGCATAACATCAAAAACAAGTAACGGTTATGGTAGCAGTCTAGAAGGTTTACTTGACACACACAAAACAGGATTTAGGCAAGTACCATCACGTACAACAAGAGCATCAATAAAATTTTCATGTTGAAATCGTCTAGTTTCATTCCACACGAATACATTATGACACTAAAAAAAAGTAATAATAATAATAACTAAAGTGCAACCTGGTTTGTCCCTTTACGATTTTCCATATTTCTACAATTTGGAATCCTTACCCTACAGAGACTTTTGATTTGAGTTAATGTTTCTAAAAATAATTCTAACAGATTCATTATTGGCGTAACAGTGTCCAGCTGCAGGACTTATTCCATCTAGCGAGATAAGGACAAGAAAAACCACAACGAAATAGCCATGTTAACTATGAAATTCAAAAGGAGGCGAAAGAAGTTCGACCATTATAGAGATAACTAACTTAAAAAAGTGTCTATGTTTGGTTACTTGAAGGAGTCAAAGAAGAGTCAAAGAAAAGCAAGCTCATATCTACAGTGTTTAGTAATGATCTAAAACAGGTTAAACATAATCTATCCAAGATCTAATACGAATGACTCAGGCATTCACAGATATTTGATTATATCTCTAATCTTCTCCACCCTTCCCATGTCAACTCAGTTTATGCTGACACATTAGATGGACATCATTAGTTCCCTATTTCTTCAAATAAAAGGAAAGGTTTAAGTTTATAAATTAGAATCATAAACCGTAGACTTCAATAATATAACCATGATAAACTGATGGACATTATATACTTGGCTTACACAACCGAACTATATAACATTCTCTTCATATAAAACACATGAAAATCTATGGGAAAACAGAATATCGCCAAATGGAGGGAGGTTTTCATGATAACATACGATAATTTCCTTTCATATCTCATATCTGTTTGAGGAAACAATTTCCCTAAATAACAATATTGCTCAAACAGAATTATTCCCAGCATCAATTGTTTTCCAAAGCTTAATGATTCCTGTTAGAAGAACAGCTAGACAACCAAGAAACAAGCCCTATGAATCTCCATGATATAAATACTGGTCCGTGAGAACTTAGAAAACCATGGCATAGCATAAACTCCCCAACTTCTTCTACATTATATATATATATAATAAAGGAGGAGGGAAAAGAAAATGAATGAATATGAATTTCTAATATGTTGACACTAAATAATGTCACAGTTACGATGAAGAAACCATAAGATCAAACTTACGACCTTCATGGACAATGACATGATCTGTTTGTAGTATACATCTGCTGTCCCTGCTGTTCCAGGAAGACAAACAAGAGGAGGTACCACTTTTGGACCAAAATCATAATATCGCCACTGCTTTGTGCCAATCTGTGAGAAAAAAAAAAGTTTCCAAGGCTGAGATATCATCAGTCAATAAAAAGTATCATCAAGGAGTTAATGCAAAAATGCTCACTTTCCAAAAAATAAATAAATAAGTGGACTTCTGTGCTTTAAAATACCACATCAACCAAACAGAAGCTAATATTCTGATTGGTCTTCGTCAATAAAATAGACTCAATCACAAGTAGTCATTGCAATCATTCCCAGAGTCATGACCAGGGTGACAAATTCGTCACCTAGGCCCTCGCTCCCCCTCTCAATTTGCAATTTGGAAACTTAGGAGTGGATCTGTGACAGATCCACAGGTTATATTTAGTACAGCTGGGGAGTTGAAACCAAGTATTTAATGATAGAAAGCCACAATCTCAACCACTAAGCTAGGTCAATTCAATTGTCATTGCAGGATTTCTATATTCAATTAAACATTCTATCTCACTACTGTATCAAACGCATCAAATATTATTCACATACATATATACCATATGTCAGATGCAAATGTGAATACATAATTGTAATACAACAAAAATGTATAATACCGCTATATTAACAAATCATCATATTAATCCTCATTTATTTAAAGATTATGAGGCACTCCCACTCTTGAGATATTTTAGAGATCAACGCTATCAAGCCAGGACTTGTTCACCTAGGTCACCATTGTTCCAAGAAGCTGCTCCAACAAAATTTTCCAGTTTTAGTAAATTTCTCTAGAAAAGCATATTAACCAAATACGTCTATGATAAATGGGTACCATATTTCACCACAGCCTAGAGCTGCTCTGCAAGAACATAGGAGGATTGTAACAATTGACATAGTCATACTTCAAGGAGAACGCCTTTTCTGCTTCAGCAGAAAAACGAAAAGCCATATACACCTCTACCTCAAACAAAAACCAAGAAATATTTGGCTTTTAACAAATTACGACTTGTCACACAAGCAGCAAAGAACCTTCTACAAGGCTATTTCAGAACATACCAGTACCAAATATATCAAGTATTAAAAAAGTTAACACCCTATTTAAAATTTGATCAACATGCTCTAAATAAATAACCACTCAATTATGATAAAGTCAAACACATATTGGAGAGAAGATAGAGAATAGAACAAAATTCACAAACAATCACCAGCAACATTTGCGTCGTTTAAATACAGCTTCAAATTGAAATGTAAGGTTGAAATTAAATACTCAAAACGATCAGACAGATAAAAAGCTAAACGCATCATAACTAGACATTAGACAAAACAAAAGGAACAGAAAAATGAAGCTGAGATACAATCCTTTGACCAAGTAGAATTCAGAATACCAGAATCAAAGTTCTTAGAAATGGGAAAATATATTGAAATCCAATCTATAGTGTCCCATTGACATAAAGAAGCCGATGATTGCAGCCCATAATCAAGCAGAATTTGAACGCAAAAAAATTGAATTCACTAAATTGAGATAATAATCGAAACCCTATATCTAAAATGGTCAGAAAAACATGAATGTCCAGTAGTGAACAACCCCAAATTTGACCAAGACGAAGGGATTATAAGCAGTACTAAATAATTCATAGTCATCACCAATTAGAACCAAAATTCGAAAAAAAATGTAAGAATAATATGAAACCCAATGCATAATGAAACAGACAACAAGCAACTCTTCAAAGACCTCCATACTTAACAGAGAACAAATAGACTATAGCAAACACAAAATGCACGCCCAGCTACATTACAAAGCCAAGGCGTAAAACCCTTGATCAAAGCAATTCAAAATTTGCATAATTTGGACTTAAAAGAGAAACCCAGTAGATTCAATAATAAGTAAAATGTGAGTCCATTCTCATCCACATCCCCGTGATTGAGTAAGAACAAAAAATAATAATTATGGCTAAAACAAAGGCCTACCCATTAACGAGTCTAGACTAACAAGTTAAATTCATTATCAAACAAACTTTCTTCCATACCCACATCAAAATTCACACACAAGTGGTACACAAGTTGAAACCCAAATTCACATCATGATCAGAGAATTATAAACCTAAGCTCATCCACTACCCCATGATTGACTAAGAAAAAGGAGACACAAGCAAAAACAAAGCCACACCCACAAAAAAAATGAAGCTAATGAGACAAATCCATTATCAGAAATTAGATGAAAATGGTAAAATCAAAAATCAAAACAAAACCCAGAATTCGGAGCGAGACGTACGGGGATCTTGTGGAGAGGGACCTGAGACTTGAAGTAGGTGTAGTCTCCGGGCGCCGAAAATGCGCCTTTCATTGCTAATTGATGTGCCCAAACACGCCCATATCACACCACCATATTCGATTTGATCGATCACTATAAAATTCTCAGAAGCCTCTGCTCTATGTTTTGTTTATCCTCGCTGTCGTTTCCAAAATCTTCACTATTTATGTGAGGGACTGACGGGAAGACAGAACGGAGTGACCACGTGGATGGGCCCCGGGTCCAACCTGCGGTAAATGGTAACGGTCAATGACGGAGCGTCTCCAACTGCTCGTCAGCGTTATACTATGCGCATGATTGTGTTATGCACCAACGCCGCGCACTTTAGTGTGAAAGTCTCTATCTTTGGTTTTTTTTTTTGTTTTTTTTAATGTTTTGTTTCCTTGTTGGGAATAGGAGAATATGCTAATTGTCACTTAAATGATTCATCAATCCTATTAAATCGATTGCGCTCACCAATTCATTCATCAATGATTCAATTAATTAAGATCAAACGCATTAGAATTCAAATTTAAATATTCAGTCTATATTTAATATATAAAGTCAATTTTTTTTTTTTTTTTGTTGACATATCCGCACGAAAAGGGGAAGGAGATTCGAATTAGAGACCTATACTTTATGAGGTGTGGTCCCCAGCTAATTGATTTAAAATAAATTATAAATACCCTTTCAAAAAAATAAAAAATAAATTAGAAATACAAAGAAGATGTATTTCATTAAATAACTTTCTATTTTGCCGGTTAAAAGGACAAAATTGTTAAAATGACAGAAATTTCCTCCAAACCAATTGGAAGAAATATCATCAAACTCATTTAAAATAATGTCAAGTGTCAATAAACATTTAAAAGGCACATCAAATAAAAGTTTTAAAAAATGGAAACCCCACCTACCCTTTCAAACTACCGTCCAAGTGACAATGTCCTCCAAACTTTCAATTGTGACAATATTCCTCTCAAATTACAAAAACATTATCAATGTTTCCCTCAATTACAAAACTACCATTAGTAAAGTAAAAACAAAAAATATTAAAACTTCTAAAAAAAACCTAAAACTATATATGTGTGTTGTCCGGTGGCCAAATTTAAATTTTTTTTAAAAAAAAAAAAAAAAATCATTTTTAGAAGAAAAAAATTAAAAAAATTCGATTTTTTTATAAAAATTGAAATTTTAATTTTTTAATTTTGTTTTATAATTTTTTTAAAATAAAAATTTCCCTTTGTTTTAAATAATTAGTTTAAAAATAAAAATTAAAAAAAAATAATTCGTTTAAAAAAAAAAAAAGACAAATCATTTTTTTTTAATTAAAATTTTCGTTTAAAAAAAAATTAATTTTTTTATTTTTTCGAATTTATAGGGATCTTTTTGTCTTATTGAGAAATTTATAGAGGTATTTTTATTTTTTTAGTCTTGGGGGGACGTTGTCGCAATTGAAAATTTTTAGAGACATTATCAATGGGGTAGTAATTTGAGGAATGTATGTGGACTTTATCTTTTTAAAAAATTGGTAAATGGTTCATATATTTTTTATAAAATTTAGGAAAAAATATGCATACTCCCTCAAACTACCAACACATTGTTAATGTTCACCTTCCAAATTATTAATTGTGTAATGCCCCGCGTAATGAACACGTATATTTTTAAATAATGAAATGTAACAATGACGGTAACATATTATTCAATCTTTGGCACATTTTTAATCATTGATAAATAGCACGCCTTTCGAACAATTAAAAAAAAATTCCCTTTATATTATTTAAAATAATTTAGAAACCTACAACCTTCAAAGAATCGAAGTTGGGCTCGAACGTTTGATTTGTCAAGACAACTTTTAAAAAAATGATACTTCTTGAAAACCCTAGCCTCGAGAATAGCCCAATTTTAAAGGCAATGATGCAGTCTCAAATCCATTTTTGCCCTCATTTCTGAATCCCTAGACCTAGAGTGAGAGAGGGATAGAAAGAGGAGAGAGAAAGGAATATATTCTTAAGGGTTGTCCCTCTCAAGCTTGGAGGACTCTTGCCTAAGGATAACCAATCTTTAACCTCTTAGTTATACTTTAGTATTTTAAATCATATGCTTAGATATGTTTTGGTTGTTTGATAAGAAGAATGTGAGATTTGTTTAAATTGTTGATTTTTGGGAAAAGAATCTTGCATGAAACACAAAAGGATTTACGTTGAACTATGCATTACAAATTAAGAGCCATTTTCATCAAGATGAGTTATAAAACTCTTGTTTTATAGCCTTCAATAGAAATTTGACAAATCAATTAAAAGCACCAAATACAATAAAAATAAAAACACATCATCAACCCAGCAAAATACTCATCTACCAAAAAAATAATATCTTCTACATTACCTCACTCATCTATAGTCACTGGCGAGGACATAATACAATGGCTACCTTTTGTCTTGAACACTCATTGTAACGCCCCCAAAAATAACATTGACTAGTTTGGTAGGGTTACTAGCAATTGCCTCAATTCAGCTAACTGGTAGCTAACTGGTGAATCACCCCTCAAGCATAATCAGAGTAAATGCAAAAGAATGTGAAATTGATAAATCTTAAGAATCTAGAAATCATAAAATATGAAGCATCGACAGGGAGTTACTAATCAAAATGCATATATTATGATCAAACTTGGATTATGAAAACTGGAACTCTAGCTTTCCTTAAATAGCCTGATGTGGTGAACATGCCACTGACCTCTTCTCAGAACGAGGTTCCCTCAAAATAAGTAACCTACAAGCCGAAATAACTACGTAAGTCTAAGGACTAATAAGTAAATCTTACAGTCGAGTATGAAATGAGCAAGTACTTATGAACGGAAGTAAACAAGTATTTTTGAGTAAGAAATTGAATGAGACGTTGTCTTTACACTATAGAAGTATGATTTTATTTGGGTAAGAAGTATGTGTAATTCCAGCAACAATCACTTATAAATTTTAATGCAGAAAAAATTAATGCTTTAATAGGTTATAACTATCATGTATGGTCTACCCGAGATATTACTCATTCTCAGCAGGGTTGGCGCTGATAGTACATAAGGTGATCACACTATTCTAAGTGTGGTCATCTCCACACCTGATTAATCCTACATGAAGGTAATAACTTCTAGATGGAGGTTATCTAATAAGAGGTCACAACTCTTAGTCAAGAGTTGTGATTGGGACTCTATTACTCTATAAATAGAGTCCCTTGATAACACATTACTGCAACAATTCATTATTTACGTTAGTTTCTCAAATTCTCTTATTCCTCCATTGGATTTAAATGGAGAAATCCTTCCAAAAGATCATTCTACAAATTCCTACAGTGGTATCAGAGCATAAATGTTATGGAAGATCAAGAGAATTCTGAATTCTGCAAACTCTCAATTTTTCCTATCTGGCATTCATCCAATTATCAATCATCAAGTGATCGGTTTGGCTTCAACAATAGCATTATACAATCTTCACAAATCTATTGAAAAGCCAGACGAACAGCCCCTTATTATCACTGTCGGTGGTTTAAAATTTACAAGAAATCTTGAAGCACTGAGGAGAACATACCTTTTGGAACAGAAATTATGGGTAAAATTCCTTAGTCTGCCATTAGAGGATTCGAAGAATATTTTTCCAGAAAAAACCCTCACATACAACCATAAGATTTCATCTCCGAACCCAAATTTCAATTCGAGAACTTGCATATGTTAATTTCTTAGCGTTGTTATTTGTTTGATTTTGTTTTGTTTTTGTGTTTGAGGGTTTTATTTGATAGATGCAAGATTCCCATTAAAATTGGGATTAAAAGACCATTTGAATGCATTATGGCGTCCCTGGGATCGAGCTCACCAACCAAGGGCTCGAGCACACCTACGCTCGAGCGCATCCCCACCTAGGTTGGACCGCAAGTCCCTTGGGATCGAGAGCACTTGAGCGTACAGCACACTGTCCTTTTCCACCTTAGATTGGGTTTTCAGTCTCCCATTTGGACTGGGAGACTAACCTACGATTTTCCTAGGGTTCTCCTAATCCCTATAAATAGCTCTCTAAACATTGAAGAAACACACCACTGCCTAGAGCAAAAATTCAGCAAATAGTTCTTGGAGGCCTAGCGGAGTCATGAGCGGCTAAAACCCTTTGTGGGGTATTTATTGAAATAACCTTATCCAAGTACAATGATTTGATTGTATCTTAATTTATAGATTTTCAGTTTATGCATGTTGGTTGTATAACTATGAGAATTGCTACAATTTGATATTGTTCTTAATGTTTAAATGCAACTGTTCTTAATTTCAAAGCCAATATTGGTGAAATCTTATTTTGTCTTAGAAAGTTTTTTACTTTTATTGAACTCAAATCATTTTTATTTTCTGTGATTATGGGGATGACGGTTATAAAACGGTTTTAATTGGCATATGATCAAGAGGGTTAGATAGGTCATACCTAGGAAAGACAAGTCGTACCGCATCTTAATGGTTTGGTGGACGATCCGTGCCAACCGAAGATGAATTATACTTTTTCTTTAATTAGGTATTTTCTTGTTTATTTATAACATGCATAGAATGAATTTTTTAATTAAATATGATTAACCATTGTTGTGCGGATAGAAGTGAAGTCAATACTCTACACTCTTTTTCTTATATTTCAACTCTCATTTATTTTTATGCTCTTTCATTATAAAAACAAATCAATCTTCTTTTAAATTGAGTTATATTTGATCTTGACAAACTTAATGACAACAACTACGCAGTCCTTGAGATTCGACACCCGCAATATAACCCTATCCTACAGGGATTCGTACTATTGCGAGTGAAATTTTATTATTGATATATTTTGGTATACAAAAGACCACATCTGGTGGCTCACCCATTTTAAAAATTTTTCTCAATTTTTTTTAAAATTAATTAATTTTTAGTTGTAATTTTTTTTTAAAAAAATTAAATTAAAATTTTTAATTAATAATTTTTTGTAGTTTGAGAGGGAACATAACTCAATTAATAGTTTGAGGGAAACCTAGACAATACGATGATAGCTTAGATGGATGCGTAGACTTTTCCCTTACAAAAGTTGAGAAATGTTAGGTGTACAAAATCTTTTACCAAAATGATATGAAGTTGATTCATTTAAGAGGATCAAAACAATTTTTTTTTTACATGTCTGCACGAGGGGAGGGAAAGGAGAGAGGGAGATTCTAATTAGTAGCCTCTGCTTTATAAGGATCAAAACAATTAATCAAGAGAAATGCTATAGTACCAGTAAATAAGCCGCACATTATTTTGGTACCTATCTCTTGATAAAAAATTTAGTACCCATAACATTTTTTCTCTTCATAAAAACTATAGATTTTTTTTGAAACAATAAATTATGAAAAATACCTCTTTAACAAAGACGAATTTACATATTGACATGGCACTATCACATCAATTAGAAAAAAAAAAAAAAAAATACGCTTCATCTTCGCTCTTTGATCTTCCTCTCTCTCATTACAAATATTTTAAAACCTCATTTTTATGACTCTTTCAAAAAATGCTAGAAGTCATTATTGTGTCATTTTAAAAATGTGGTGGCTTTTAAAATCATAATTTGATTAGAATTCAATAGTGATTGATCACAAACTGAATAATGATTTTAAAAACTACATAATTTTGGAGTAACACAAAAGAGACACATGAGTAACTGTTGTAAAATTAAATGGATGGTGTAAAAATTCTTATTGATGCTAAATAATATTAATCCAAACAATTAACAATAAGATAAATAGAATACAATAAATAAAAATAGAGTAAGGAAAAATCTCACAAAGCTATATAATCACGCACGAGCGTTGTCCTTAAAGGTTGATTTCGTGCCTCTCGGAATGTATAACTTGGTGCGATCGGATCTCTTGACACACAACATCCCAGGATTAGACTATACCGTCTACCTTCGTTAAGGACGCACTTCCAGGTAACGAAGATCAAATGAACAACCCTTTGATAAAAAAAACAAAAATGAGGGACAAAAAGCCACACCAAAAAGGAAGACCAAAGTATATCACAATGGCTTAAAGAAAAAATTGTTGGACAAATGGAATATGGGTTTGATGATGATGTACAATTTGTTTGGAGCCGAAGAAGTTGTTGTATATACTTGTAGCCGTAGGTGGACTACATATATAGAAAAGCTTAAAAGACCATTAAAACAGGACTATTAAAACAAAATAAAAATCCAACGGTAAAGACTTTCAAGGCTCATGAGTTAATGACAATTAGTTAAAATCATAACTTGATTTTTTTCATAAAACCCATGAAAGTACTTAATGTCAAACGGTCAAAACGTAAGTTGAATTTTCCATTTAAAAAAAAAACCATGAAGATACTTAATGTCAAACGGTCAAAATGTAAATTGATTTTTCCATAAAACTCATGAATGCAATCTTAATGTCAAACGGTAAAAAAAAAATTAATGGGTAAATAATGACTAATGTTTGTAACATCGCAACAACTTTTAGTATCACTCGAGTCTGTATATGTGTCTCTCTCAAGAGTTTGAGAAACATGATTTTCAAAATTTGAAAAAACTTTACAAAAGACTCTTGAACTATTATGCGTTTTGAGAAGACTTATCAAATTTAAAAAATTCTCAATTTTATCTCTCGAGAATCTACCCTTCATTAATTGTTGACGTTAACTCCCACTAGAAACATTAAGAAGACCAAACTTCCCTTGGGTTTTTGTTGTTTTTTTTTTTAAAAAAAAAACTTTATTTTTTATTTTTAATTTGAAATTAAGATTAAATTTGAAATTTTTTTTATAAAAAAAATAGGGGTATAAAGGTAATTTTATCAATTTTAACATCCAAAAACTATCATAGTGATCCGTCGCACCAAATTAAAAGTTCGAAAATGAAATTAAGAGGTTTTTTAAAATTGAGAGGATTTTTTAAAAATCACGTAATAGTCCGGTGATCATTTCTTTTGTGAAATTTCTCTTAAAAATTTTATAGGGGCGTAAAATTCCGTCCATTTCTTGTTTGTTTTTCTAACTGACGTGGCATTGCCATGTCGGTGTATAAGCTTGTGTTCGTTCGCATCTCTTTTGCGCCCTAGCAAAACTTTGAAAACGTCGAACTCCATCGGAACCCAGTTTGTAATCAGCCACTTTTCACGCTTAATCTCTAAGGTTAGTGAATCTCAATTTTCTCAATTGTTGTTCTTTGCGCTGCTCTTCCTAGAAATTCCACAATAAAACGAAGATAAATCTATGGTTGTATTCCTCAAATTCCGCAGCTTTTTCTGTACAAAAGAATCCAAAAGATTGCAAAGCCTAAACCCATTTACCCCATTGACTAGATTTTGTCACTTTGAGTCGAAACCGGGCTTTAATCCTTCGGACCCATCATTGTCGTTAGCACCGAAAATTGCCCCAAATAATGTCGGAATTTTCTGGGATTTGGACAATAAACCACCGAAATCATTCCCACCATACGACGCCGCTGTCAAGCTGAAGGTTGCGGCGTCTTCTCTTGGGGTTGTTAGATACACGGTGGCCTATGCGAATCACCACACATTCAGGTATGTCCCGCAAGTTGTTAGGGAGCAAAGGAAAGAGAGGAAGGTGTTGAACCAGTTGGAGAATAGGGGTGTGATTAAGGCGGTTGAGCCACATCTTTGTCGAGTTTGTGGAAGGAAGTTTTACACGAATGAGAAGCTTGTGAATCATTTTAAGCAAATTCATGAGCGAGAGCAGATGAAGAGGGTGAATCAGATAGAGTCGGCGAGGGGGACGAGGAGAGTGAAGTTGGTGGGTAAGTATTCCATGAAGATGCAGAAGTATAAGAATGCTGTGAGGGATGTTTTGAACCCGAAGGTGGGGTATGGTTTAGCTGATGAGTTGAAGAGGGCAGGGTTTTTGGTTCGGTCCGTGTCGGATAAGCCACAAGCGGTCGATGTTGCGTTGAAGAATCATATGGTGGATATGATGGATAGGAGGAGAGCTGAGTGTATGGTTCTTGTGTCAGATGATTCGGATTTCGTGGATGTTTTGAAGGAGGCGAAGTTGAGATGTCTCAAGACGGTTGTTGTGGGGGATATGAATGATGGGGCTTTGAAGAGGGTTGCAGATGCCAGTTTTTCATGGACGGAAATTTTGATGGGAAAGGCTAAGAAGGAAGCAGTATCGGTTGTTGGGAAATGGAGGGACCGTGATGTTTTGAAGAGATTGGAGTGGACATACAACCCTGAGGTGGAGAAAGAGATATATGATTATGAGGATGAGGTTGTTGAGGATAGTGAAGATGATTGTGAAGGAACTGTTAGCGGTGTAGTTGATGATAATGTACATGAGGAGGATAGCAATGTTTGGTGGCAGCTGGATTCTGATGGTGATGTTATTTCTTCACAATCACTGAAGAGATTGGAGTAGACATACAATCCAGAGGTTGAAGATGATGATAATGTACATGAGGAGGATAGCAATGTTTGGTGGCAGCTAGATTCTGATGGTGATGTTGTTTCTTCACAATTACTGAAGAGGTTGAAGTGGACATACAATCCTGAGGTTGAAGAAAAACGTATGACTTTGAAGATGAGGTTGTTGCAGAGACTGAGGATAGGGGTGTTGAAGACTGTATGCCAAAAAGACAGCTGTGCTTGGTTCAATCTAGATTCTAATCCTGATTCGTTTTTTCAGTCATGTAGATGACTGTTGGTGGTTTTATATCTCGTAGAGTTTGCTATGTGGTAAGTTAACTTACTTTCTCTTGGCTAGCATTGATAAGATAGTGTACAAAGAGAATTGAAGAATTGGGTCGTCCATCATATTAATAAAATTTTATAGGGTCGTAAAATTCCGTCCATTTCACATTATAGACTTGCGAGCTCTAATATTAAGTCATGTGTATCACAAAATGATTGGGGTATCTAATAGTATGCCCACACTCCAGCCTATCTGTTGCATTAAAACTTTACAGAAAAATTGGGGTGTTGGGGGTGGGTTGTGGACTTCATTTTGAAGTATTCCGGAATTTATCATCTATTAAGCATACATCTTATTTTGCTACTTTCATGGTAACTGAGATCTCTAGAACTATCTGTTTGATCAACCCTTAAACAGCACTAGATACGTCATAAATGTATCTTGTTATTTGGCTCATGCACGATTTGGTCTTGTTATTTCTCCCTTGTATATCTCGGTTGTTTTCTAATGTTTTAATTGGAACTGAAGCCAGGAATTATACCATTTGAAGCAAATAAGAAAGCACAGCCTTTCCCAATCATACCAGATTCCCCTTTGAACAGCCTGTACCATACCAGTGGGAGCTGGAATTATATGTTGAAAAAGCTTTAGTAACATATCTAGTATGTCAATGTTGAAATCATATGATCAATTGTGTGGTGCCAGTAACAGTTAGTATGGCGCTGTGGTGTATATGGGGGAAGGGAAAATGGGTCTGTATGTGGTTGGGGTTGGGGTTAAAGGCTTTAAGTTTATTTGCATTATTCTTGATTTTGATGCTAACTCCAATATCCTGGATTTTCACCAAAATTTGTGTGCATTTCTCTCTATGCTTCTATTTCTTGCTAAGGTCATGGAATTTTATTTACTGTTTTTTTGATAAGAATGCTAAGGTCATGGAATTTAACCTGACACAAAATGCAGTTTCTCCTCTTGACTATTTACAAATGACTTGTCGTAGATGGTACTTTGAATGGAATGTCTCTGTATCTTTTACTGTGTTGGACCATTGTTTCCTAGTTTGAGTCTGGTAATATTTTCTTGTGATGTAACATGTGGGTGCACTGAAGTGTCCATAGGAATCTACTGCTTTTTTTTTTTTTTTTGATAAGTAATCGGTAGACTTTATTAAAAGTAGGCGCCCTAAAGTACACTGGGAGTATACAAAGAAGATCACCTAACTAGAAGGGGAAAAACGTACAAGGAAATCATCAAAGCTAAACGACACTGGAAAGACAAACGCTATAGTCCAAAGATACAAAGTATGGAAACAATAGGATAAAATGTCCTCAAAGGACCTCTCCAAGTCCTCGAAACACCTATTATTTCTCTCTCCATAAGCACCAAAAAAAAAAAAGTAGGCACCATCTTCCAGACCGCAGCACTCCCCCCCCTACCTGAAGACCACCAACAAGCCAGCAACTCGACGACCCTACCAGGCATCACCCACGATAACCCAAAGGGACCAAAAAAGGCACTCCACAGAGTAGACGCAACCTCACAATGCAGAAGAAGATGATCCACCGTCTCCTCGCTCTTCTTGCACATACAACATCTGTTTACAACAATCACATGTCGCTTCCTGAGATTATCTAAGGTCAGAATTTTGCCCCAAGCCACTGACCATGCAAAGAAAGCTGCCCTTGGAGGAGCCTGTGTCCGCAACACTCTTCCATGGAAACCTCCTCCCTTCCGAACAAGCCCATGAGAAAAAGAGAGACTTGACCGTGAAATAACCTCTTTTGGAGGGTGTCCACCATAATCTATCTTCAGACCCTCGACTCACCCTAGCTGCATGCAGCATCTGGAAGAAAGAGGTAAAGACATCCACCTCCCAGTCATGAGCCTCTCTAGAAAAACTCACATTCCATTGATTGGACCCACCTATCATTTCCAAGTTATTTGCAACTGAGGCCTCTTTCGCACAAGCAATACTAAAGAGAATCGGGAAAGCTATCCTGAGGGCTGTATCTCCACACCACCAATCATGCCAAAAGCTAACCCTAGTCCCATCCCCCACTACAAATCTCGTAAAGCCTTTGAAAGTATCCCACCCTTTCCTAATATTCTTCCATAGCCCCACCCCAAATGCTCTTCCAGGCTCAACAGAACACCACCCTCCCCATAAGCTTCCATACTTTGAATCTACCACCATTCTCCACCAAGCATCTCTCTCCGTCCCATATCGCCATAACCATTTTCCTAAAAGAGCGCGATTGAACACCAATAAATTCCTAATTCCCAACCCTCCTTCCTTGATCGGAGTGCAAACCTGCGACCACTTCACCAAGTGGTACTTAAACTCCTCACCTATCCCACCCCATAAGAAATTGCATTGAAGCTTCTCAATGCGCTTGGCAACACTCACCGGAATAGGGAATAAAGACAAGTAATAAGTGGGCAAGTTAGCGAGAGTGCTCTTGATAAGGGTGACCCTACCCCCCTTCGACAAATACACCCTTTTCCAACTGGCAAACCGATGTTCGATCTTCTCGATAACTCCATCCCAAATCTGCTTGGACTTATAAGAGCCTCCCAACGGGAGACCAAGATACTTCACTGGCAAAGTAACGGCCTCACACCCTAAAATACCAGCTAGCAACTCCACTTGCTCCACATTCCCCACCGGAATTAGCATCGACTTAGCCAAATTAACCTTCAAACCGGATGCAGCTTCAAACCACAAAAACACACTCCGCAAATAGCGTAACTGGGCGGGCCTAGCATTGCAAAAAATCAAGGTATCATCGGCAAATAAAAGATGAGAGACAATAGTATTGCCGACTTTGAAGCCTTCTACCAACCCCCCCTGAACCGCCGCAGAAATCATCCTACTCAAAGCCTCCATCACAAAAACAAACAACAAAGGAGAGAGGGGATCCCCTTGTCTCAAACCGCTGGAGCTGCTAAAAAAACCTTTAGGAGACCCATTTACCAGAATCGAAAACCGCACCGAGGATATGCAATGATGAATCCAAGAACACCATAAACCTCCAAAACCACACCTCCTTATCAAGTACATCAAAAAACTCCAGTTCACATGATCATAAGCTTTTTCCAAGTCCATTTTGCACATAACCCCTGGCTCCCCAGATCTCAGCCTACTACCAAGGCATTCATTAGCAATCAAGATGGGATCTAGAATCTGCCTACCTTTGATAAAAGCATTTTGCGACTTGGAGATGATCTTATCCAACACAACCTTCAATCTATTAGCTAAGACTTTGGCAATTATTTTGTAGATACCGCCCACAAGGCTAATAGGGCGGAAATCTTTAAGATTGATGGCACCGGGAATGTTTGGAATAAGCGAAATGAAAGAAGCATTGAAGCTCTTTACAAACCTTCCTCCGGCATGAAAAGCCCGAAACACCTTCATAATATCCTCCCTCACCACCTCCCAGCATGCTTGGAAGAAAGCCATAGAAAACCCATTGGGGCCCGGTGCCTTATTGCCATTCATCTTAAACACGACCTTTTTAACCTCTTCCTCTTCAAAATCTCTCTCCAACCAGCTGGCCTCCCCCTCCGAAATGGAATCGAAAGAAATACCATCAACCATGGGCCTCCAACTGTGCTTCTCAGCAAAGAGCTTTTGATAGAACTCAACAATATGCTCACTAATCTCGTCTTGATTGGAAGAAGGAATCTACTGCTTTTACTTACCATAGGAGTGCATAATATTCCTAGAATGAATAACCAACCAGACAAGATATTTATCATTTGGATAGGGCTTTCCTTCTCACTCAGTAACAGTCTTCTATGTACTGAGTACTTGTTATATCAATGCTTATTAGATGAGTGGAGGGATTTGCCACTGTATTTTTCAGTGGACCTTTATGACCAATCTTGACTTCTAGCTCCTATGGTCCCCTTTCATATTGTTTCTTGGTTTTGTAACTTCATTTCCTTAATCCAAATTAAACTGCTTTTCTAGTTGCTTTGAGATATAATCTTTGAGTCTAAATAGCAGTTGCCCACTCCCAATGTATTGTAGTTTATTGTACTTTTTACGCTTATCTACCCAATTAGACACCATGGGAGGGTACAGGGCTGCAGGGCAATTCTGTTACATGAATTAAATCTTCTAGTAAACTACTATCTTGAATTATTAAAGTCCATAGTGTGCTACAATACTTGAATAGCAGGGCTAAACTGTCTGAAAATCTGATAGTTTAAGCCTTTATTTAAGAGAATGTCTTGGGGCACAAAATGTTGATTTTTCTGTGTCATGCTCTGTACAGTTGTGGTAATAGAGAAGTTTAGAAAATGTCAAGATTTTTTAGTATTGAGATGTTGCCGTCCGTGCATGTTTTAAAGTTTACACACGAAAGCATTTCTGGTGAGCACATTTTGATTACATGGGTTAAGTTCTTCCCTTGTAAATTGTTGAATGTTCTCTGTTGTAGTCCTGACTGGTTTCCTTGAACATGCCAGACGGGACACCTTTGAATTTGAGTTTTTTCAAGCAGTGACTTGTACATTGATATTGCATGTGGTACCACAGTTGTGGGCTTCGAGTTGTCTGTGTGTGCTACCATGTGGATACAGGTACTTCATTTCTAAGCATCAAGGGTATTTTAAGTCTTGGAATTTCATGGACTTGTCCAGCAGTCTGACTTTTTGTTGTGTCGTGTCTTAAAGGGTAAATAAAGCATGAACTTTTTAAGTTGAACAATTAACGGAGTCCTTTTTATGCTCTCCACTCTATCAGCCAGGGATTAGGATCTCCAACAAATCCTTTGGAATTGCGGAATCTGAAATTGAAGATTCAGGCCGTCCGTTGCATTGAATGGCCTATAATATGCATTCAAAATTTTGACTATATCAAGTGCTCCAAAAAGTAAAGCCGAGCGCTCCATACATTCAGTTTCTTCTGCATGCCCCTCCTCTCCGTATGGTTTCTTCCGCCATAGTTGCCTCCATGGACGTTCATCCTTTGTGCCCTTGACACCCACACCCTCACCTGCTCATCCTCGCCCTTGGATGGTTCGGTCATGACCCATGGTGCCCGCTCCCACAAAGCTCAAAAAGGCGAAGAGACCAGTCCTTTGATCTCTGATGCGAACCTCAATCGACTTGCTTTGAGACCCAACAACAATATTGGAATACGGACCCAAGAAAGCTAAAATTCAGATTTTTTTGGATAGAAAACCCCAACCCAACGTTTACAAATAAAACGCGAACCAAAGGTATAACGAAACAACCATCGACCCAACGTTTATAAATGAAACGCGAACCGAAGGTATAAGGAAACAACCATCGACCCAACGTTTATGAATGAAACGCGAACCGAAGGTATATAAATTTGAACGCCACAAGGAAGAATCCTTGATAAGTTCACAAGTTTTTTAAAGAACCAAAAGAAGGCGCAAGCCTCACATTTTTTCTAATTTTCATTCATGATGTCCATTACAATTGAGTGCATGCTATTTATAAAGCATGGCTGAAAATATGACTACCTACTTGCTATGGAAAGGAAATTAAATTGGTTCCAACATTGGAAAGTAAATAAAGTAAAAAAGGACTAACTAATAAAAGCCTAAAATTAAGGTTGATTTAAGTCAATCAACCAATTAATTGGCATGTAATTTGGCAAGTCAATCATCCAATTAATTGGTATGTAATTGGAAAGTCAATCAGCCATAATCAATCATTAATTCATGCCATTGCTAAGGAAATTATGCGCAATCAGCTCCATCAATAGCTTTGATCAAATTTATTACGCCTTCATCTCCCTTTGGGCCAAGCTTGGAATGCCCCATTTTAGAATCAGCACAAATCTCTTGAATCAGCCCATTAAGTGCTTCTTTGATCTTCTTGGATCTTGCTCTAGTAATAGGCCCAACTGGAACATGCAATGAATCCTTTAATGGTGCTTGTTGATTCTCATCAATCTCGCTTGGCAGGGTCTTTTTATTTTTCTCGGTGATGCTTGTTCTTTATCAAGGGTTAGGCTTTGTGCTCGGTTCTCTAATCATCCTAATTTTTCAACTTACTTTCATATGGTTACCTGAGGGGAGCCACTAGATTTTTCCACTTTTCATTTTCTTGTTCGTGCTCTTTCTAGTGTCTCAGCTGTTTATGACCGAGTTTCGAAGTCTGGGTTCGGGGTCAATTGGTCTTTGAACAATAATCTAATGGGATTCTCTTTAGAAGGCAGGAACTTGAAAGAAGTACACCAACTGTTCGAGAAATTGCCTGATAAAGTTGTGGTTGAGGAGGTCTCAAATCTGGACTTGCCTGGTAATTCTCAAAATGTTTTAATCCTTTCTTGCAATTGGGGGTTGTTAGTGCATCTTTATCGTGTTTGCTGTACGTCAAAAAATATTTACTGTATAGAATCGTTTTTGTGCTAAGCTTGCTATGTTGAGTTGTCTTGGAATTCTTTGGGTAGACTTCATTTGCTGTTCTGGTAATAAAAATGTCAGATATGCTTGTCTTTTAATTTTCTTGTCTCCTTTGATACATAGATCAGAAATTTGCATTGAGAAAGGAATACAGTTACTGTATTTTCATGTTAGGTTGGATGATCTATATATGTAATAAGTATTAAAGTCTATCAAGTGTCCCATTATAATTTTCTTATATCTTCTCCAGTGCAATTTTGCAGCATGGAGTTTGGATACACTTTTGAGTGTTAATGTGTTCGAAGTTGTCGTCGTACATTTGATGTATTGTGCACTGGAGTTAAGACATTGAAGAAAGGCAAATCATCTGCTCCACATTCACTCTAAGTTGAACAAATGGTCAACTTTCCAATTTTCAAATGTTTTAAGAAAAACTCACTATTTTTATCAACCTTTGCATGCACATTATGTGATGTTCTCTGCAATCACGACTAATTTGGGTGTGGGTTTATGCCTGTTGTGAGTATACCACAGAAGGTAACCTATGAAAAAAATCGTTTATTGTTTGCACTGATAATATCAAATCATAAGATCAATTTCAATTGATTCAAACATATGTTCACCTAGTAGGCATAATACGTCTAAGTCATGGCCCTGACTTTACAAAATGAATATACATCTTAATTTTATCTATTGTCAAGAGAAATGAATGCAAAAGCAACATAATTTCCAACGCAAAAATGTCCTCATTTGAACAACACCAACCCACGAAGACTCTAAAAAGCTACAGTCAACACCACCGCTCAAACTCGCACCACCTCATCGAGCCTTAATTTGTTTTTCACATGACGATAGAAAAATCAATATCATGAACATGTTTTCAAAATCAAAGTAGAATTTTCAAATTTTTAAGAAAATGCTAAACATCCTAAGGAAGCCTAGAATTTTCACTCAAAAGGAAATTTCTTTATCCATTAGATTTATAAAAAATAAAAAAAATAAAAAATAAAAACATTGTGGATGTAAGCTCTACTCAGTCAAGTTGTCTTAAAAATCATTAGTTTTTGAGAAAAATATAAAAATGCCCTCAAACTATCAGTCATTTCCGTTATAGTCTCCTAATATTCAAAAAATGATAAAGTAGCACTTAAACTACCAAACAGTTGCATTTTGACTACTCCGTTAGTCATTATCGTTAAATAGGATGAAAAATTCAAAGCTGTCTTTTTTAAGGTTAAGTTACTAAAATGCCCTTATGAAAAAAAAAATCAATTAAAAAATTGCCCCCCAAAAACGACGTCATTTTGAGGAATTTTGGAAAAAATATATATATAAAATACCCCCAAAACGACGTCGTTTTGAGGAAAAAAAAAAAAAAATTGTGGTTAGTGGTGGCTCACTGGCCACCCCATAGGCCATGGGGTGGCCGGCGAGCCACCCCTAACCATAGATTTTTTTTTTTTTCCTCAAGACGATGCCGTTTTGGAGTGCATTTTTTTAATTGATTTTTTTTTTTTTTTTTTTTTTTGGGGTCCAAAATTCTTCAAAATGACATCATTTTTTAGGGGCATTTTTTTAATTGATTTTTTTTTTTTTTTTTAAATGGCATTTTAATAACTTAATCTCAAAAAAAGACGTCATTTTGCATTTTTCACCCAATTTGACAATGTTGACTAACGGAGTTGTCAAATTACAACTTTTTGATAGTTTGAGGGGCTACTTTATCATTTTCTGAACATTAAGGGGCTAAAACGGAAATGACTAATAGTTTGAGGGGCTTTTTTATTTTTTTCCCTTAGTTTTTTATATTTTTTATATTTTTATAAATATTATTATTATTATTATTATTATTATTTTGACATGTCTACACAAGAAAAGAAGGAGAGGGGATTCGAACTAGTGACCTCCGTTTCATGAGGCGTGACCACAACCGATTGAGCTACCACTTGGAAACAACAAATATTACTATTATTATGGGCGTCTTCAATTCATTAGTTGAATAAATGCTCTTTCTTGATTGAAAATCATGAATTGAATAAACCCAAAAGAAACTGCAAGTATGTCCTGCAATTTTCACAAAACAAAATTTCTCTATACAAACGGAAATAACCAAATACATTCAGTAGGGACACAAATCCTATCAATCGTACATTCAATTTCACATCCAATACCAAATACATTCACTCTATTGTTCTAAAGCTCAACTCATTCACAGGGCTCAAAATTGATGTAATGCTGTGAGAGATTCTTACTAAATGGGTTTCCCCAAGACACTCCAGGAGAAAAAATGTAGAAAATTCACAGGGCTCTATTAGCAATTCATCTGACAAACCTCGTGTGCAAAACACTACAATTCTCTTATCTTTCTTTGCCGTTACTCTATGAAAATGTAGGAATCCAAAAGTCATCCCAAAGAATGTGCTCAATCGCTTTCTGCCATCGAGGCGTTGGACTACTTCTTAAACCTCCAACAACACCATTGTATTCATCTCACAATGTATACATTTTTTTGGAAGGATTGCTAGCAGAAGCAAGAGAGATAACTAATGGGGAGCTTAAGAAATTCTATTACAGGGGTATAATAAGCTCAGAAAGATATGAACATACCATCATCAATGGAATACCCTATGTGTTTGGCCTCCTGTCATGTGTACTGAAATTCTGATCAAAGATGAGGAGCTCTATCCAATCAAGTAGCAAGTGAGAAACTAAAACCAACACAACAACATTTAGGGACTAAATTATCATATACATTATACAATGCCTTTTCTTTTAATAGGTAATCAAAGAAATATCATTAAAAAAATTACAAGGCGCACCTTATGCATACATCAACTATACAAAGGACACCAAAACAGGAAAAAACCATGGGCTACATTACAACACAGCAAGAGCCCTCTTGCCTTTTCCCGACTAGAACCAACTCCCCTAGCATCAAAGTTGATCGAGCACTCTAAATTCTTGAACTCCCTACTTCCTTTCCTATGAACCAACCAAAATGGTAGAGCTACCAGACACAGCACAAGGACTGCTTACCCTGTCACCCAATGAAGAAGGTCCAAGAAGAAGGGGACGATGAAGAACCTAAATTATTTGTCTAATAGAACTTATCTGCAGTATTCTTCTAACAAGCTCTTCTGCACTTCATAATATACACAAGAACACAATTTACAATAGACAAAGTTTTCTTCCAAACGGGGTCGGAGGAAATTAAACTGACATGTGTTCAAATTACATGTGAGTATCACATGCTCCGTAAAAATGTATGAGAGAACTAAAAATGTATGTAATATAACCACACCTATCAAAGAGCATATGAGCCTCCAGCAACTACAAAAACAATGCATCATGAAACAGTAACCTCAAACTCAAAGGTCTTGCCAATCAGAAACAGAGAGTAAACCAGAAAATCACCACAAGCTCAATTTTATTCAAAATAATGGAAACACGATTGCATATATGATACCAAAATAGATGAAAGAATATAAAGGCCCATTGCAACAAATGCAATTTTTTGTTTGTTTGTTTATTTCAATTTCATTCAAGATGATAAAATTGAGTCCACCAATTGGAATATCTTTGTGATCTATCATCAGTCATGGACTGTACAAAAGCCTGAGCTAAAATATAACACCCTAAATAAAGCAGAAACATGTAGAAAAGAGCAATAAGAGTTTCTTCTCATGTTCCCTCGACAAAAGCCGGCTATGCCCTGCAAGCAAATGCTATCAACAGATGCAAACCAGCAGTTTGTGAATCACAGGACATCAATTGTTTCTTGTAAGACAGTATCACCGACTATGATAAAATGCTCACAAAATGAGTGAAACACAAGGAAATTCAGAAATATCACCAGGCACTCCTTTTCTTCTCCACATAGTAATCGAGGTACCACCGCACGAACTTCTTGAGCCCCGTCTCCAAATCGGTGGTAGGCCTATACCCGAGCTGCCTGTGCGCCAAACTTATATTGGCGTGTGTAAACCTCACATCCCCATTTCTGGGCATTGGCAACACCAGCCTCTTAGCCCTCACCTTCAGAAGCTTCTCCAATATGCTTACAAGCTCGGTTACCGGCACCGGCGCCGTATTCCCCAAGTTGAAGACCCTCAATTGCGCCGGACCCTTCTTCTTCCCACCCCTCCCAGTGCTTTTCTTCGCCGTGTCCAACGCCCCCAAGCACCCCTTCACAATGTCATCAATGTACGTGAAATCCCTCGCCACCGCCCCATGATTAGCTGCCTCGAATATCTTAATTGGCTTCCCCTTCAGAATATCCTTCGTGAAGAAGAAATACGCCATGTCCGGCCGACCCCATGGCCCGTACACAGTGAAAAACCGCAACCCAGTAATCGAAAGACCATATATATGATTATAGGTGTGCGCAATTTCCTCACCGGCCTTCTTCGTTGCCGCGTACAGGCTCGCCGGTTGGTCAGTCCGGTCCTTTTCCGAAAAGGGTACCTTGGAATTTAACCCGTAGACCGAACTCGAAGACGCCCACACGATCGATGGCTGCGGATTCGCAGACTTGCAGACTTCTAAG
>NC_081543.1:22008986-22013654 GCF_901000735.1 Corylus avellana | reverse complement strand
AAATTTATAAATCTTTGCGATATACTTCTGTAACAAAATGATCACTATGTATACAATTATACATTTTGATCATTGTGTAAATATAGTCTCTATAAAATTACAATTTTCTCTAATGAAAATCCAATAATTTCTGAAATCACATCCAACTACGGAATGATTTTAAGAACTTGTACAGTGAGTTGTTGGAAAATGATGAAATTGGAGAAAGAAGAGGAATTCAAATTTGAATAATACTTGAATAAAGAAATAGAGGGAGAAAAAAATGGAAAGTTCTAAATAGAGTAGCTTGTAATTGAATAAAATGGTTGGAGACTTTCTATCTTAGCATTTAATTTTTTTTTTCCTTTTTTTTTTTTTTTTTTTTTTCATTTTGAAGGACATGTAAAATGTAAAGGAGAATAAAAATTCCTCTTTCTTTGCTTTGTTTCAAGAATGGAACATGACTCCAATCAATTTTTAATTCGTTTTCTTTCTTTGCCTTGTTTCAAGAATGAAACATTCATCTTCTTAGCATTTTAATCAAATATTTTTTTTTGACATGTCCGCACAAGAGGGGGTAGGGGGATTTGAACTAGTGACCTCCACTTCATTAATTGTGGTCCCAACCGATTGAGTTACCTCTTGAGAACAATCCAATATTAAAAAATGACTTTAATACTGTTTGATTCCCTTATTTAATGCTATTGATTTTTTTAAGCCTTGTTTCAAGAATGAAACATTGGAACTTGGAGAATTAGTTTACAATGTTGCTGAATTGAATTAAGTTTTTAAGAGAACCACAGTGGATACATCTCATTATGATGTGTGCCACGACGGTCCAATACACAATTATGGTGAATGGCAAACCCTGTGGGCAGATTACACCGGAGAGGGGTTTGAGGCAAAGAGATCCTATTTCTCCCTATTTGTTCCTTCTATGTCCAGAGACTCTTAAGTTTTATGTTAGATAACAGAGAAGGGGTTTTGACGGGAGTCTCTACTTCAAAAAGGGCCATCAGATAAGCCAACTTTTCTCTGCGGATGATAGCTTATTATTTTGTAAGGCTAGCATCTCACAATGGGACCACTTGATGAATATTCTATGGCTATATAAAACAGCGTCGGGTCAACGCCTCAATAATAATAAGACATCCATCTTTTTTAGTAGAAACACTCATTTGGAGGAGAAGGATGCGATTTTGGCGACTGCTGGGATTCAAGCCACCCAACGATATGATACTTACTTATGTCTCCCTGCTTAGGTGAGGAAAAGTCCCAAACAACAGCTTTCAAGGGCATTACTAATCGTGTGTGGAAGAGATTACATGATTGGAAGCTAAAATTTTTATCACAAGTTCGTAAGGAAATCGTACTCAAGGTGGTAGTACAGGCCATACTTACCTATTGCATGAGTGTTTTCCTTCTTCCAAAAGCTCTATGTTCGAAAATTAATTTGTAAATGTGAAAATTTTGGTGGGGTCATCAAGAGCAAGATGACCGAATTAATTGGATGAGTTGGGGGAGAATGGGCCTTTCTAGAGCTTTGAGAGGAATAGGTTTTCGTGATTTTACTAGCTTCAATAAGGCTCTATTGGCAAAGTAAAGTGTTTGGAAGAAATTGTGGGCATTGCCAATTCCCAATGTTGAAAAAAAATTTCAGTTTGCGAGCTTGTCATGATATTCTCCCTACACGAGAGAATTTGTACAAAAGGAAAATCATCACTGATCCCGTATGTCCGCTGTGTGGCTTTATGGTGGAGACTGGGTTCCATATTTTATGGCAGTGCCCGACAGCATTGGATGTGTGGTGTATGAGCATAGTAAAATTTCAGAAGAGCCACTTTACTGGTCCGGGCTTCTTGCAGGTTGTTGAAGGCCTATTTAGCAAGTGTGATCAACAGGAAATGGCTCTTTTTGCTGGGCTTGCCAGACGTATTTGGTTGAGAAGGAACGACGTTCTGCATGGTGGAAGCTTTTCTCATCCAAATGTAATTATGCAGCTGGCTACACGGGCTCTTGATGTTTTTAAGAATGCTCAGGGTAATAGGGAGCAGGATACGTCTAACAGTGAGCCTCAACCTTTGAGTTGCTGGATGGCTCCCAGGCTGGTTCAAAGTAAATTGGGATGCCTCGTTGGAAAGGAAGGCTGGTCGTATGGGCTTTGGCGTGGTGATACGTGATCCTAGCGGCAGAATGATAGGAGCACGATGTATGGCTCGTTCGGGGTGTCTTGCTCTGGCGGGGGCAGAAACCATGGCAGCATTGATGGCGATACAACAGTGCAAGGAATTGGGTCTTACTCACGTTCATTTGGAAGGGGATGCAAATGTAATTATTGATGCTGTGAACTGTGAGGTAACTGATAGGAGTCGAATGGGACACATTGTGGAAGACATCAAGGTGGAAGTTCAGGCTTTCTCTCAATGGCAGATGACTTTTGTGCGAAGGGCAGGGAATCAGGCTGCACACTTTCTTTCCAAATATGCTGCAAAGCATGATTTGGATAAACTTTGGCGTGAGCCTCCTGAATGTATCCACGATATTATTTTGCTGGAGCAATTTGCTCTAGCTTCGTGATTTTCTAATGAGAAGTCGATTATTATTATTTCAAAAAAAAAAAAAAAAAAAAAAATCTGCTTAGTGGTTGAGTCGGCCCGGGCCCCGAGAGAAAGATAGGGTACGAATGAAGGTTAGTAAACATACATAGAAAGAGGTCCTTGGAGGCCTTCCAATCTTGGGATTCTAATAGCTTGGGCATTGATCAGCGGCGCGAAAGTGATTGGTACGGTACAGACTATAGGCAAAGGCGTTGTAGGAAGCAAAATTATGCTTGTAGCCTTTTTGCTTGCCTGCCTAGTGGAAACACTTAGAGACATTGCAAAATTTTTAAATTTAGATGCCGGACATTGACAGTTTTTAATGTTTAGAAAAATGATTGCAAAAGCGATGATGAAAGATCAAGAGGGTGAGTGAAGTTTTGCTTTCAAAGACCTGTTAGTTGGAGAGGTCAAGTGGGATGGGTGTAGTTTGAATAACTAATGTTGATTTAAACCAAGGTGCTTCGACTTTTGAATGCCAAAAGCACTCAAATTTCACAAAAAATTAATTTTTTTTTGTGTTTTTATTTTTGTAAGTACAGTCAGCAAAGAAACTAGCAAATGGGATGTAGGTCATTCCCACTACAAATGGGGATAGAAGGGAAATGAGGTAAACGAGTGGGGATGCAGGCTAGAGTGGACTTTAGTTGCGATCCAATAGACCAAGTAATAAGCGCAGAAATTTACACTTCTATGAAATAGGAATGGTAACAATAGAATCCAAAATGATTTCCGCAATCTTCCAATCTTGAACTATAGAGGGATGTTGAAGTGCCATAATCACAACTTGAGAGTCTCCTTTCAAAGTGAAGTTCGAGATCTTCATAGAAATTGCCAAAGAAGTTGCTAGGAAAGCAGTCAATGCCTCCCCATAAGTAGGATCACAAGCAGTGGTGGAACTAGGATGGTTGAGGGTCGGGACTATTGCTTTATTGTTGGAGCAAAAAAAAGTCGTAGAGATAAATTTATAGAGAGATAGGCAGTGTTGCCATTGTTAGCCAAGAGAAAAAGAATGAGTGTAGCATTAACCTTCAGATATTTTATTTACACATGAAATCTCCCATTTAAAAAATAATCGATAAGAAGTTTTTCTACTACAAAATAATCTCAAAAAATTTGTGCATAGAAAATGCCGGAGTTGAAGCTTTTGTGAAAAAAAATGGAATTTCGACTGAAGATAGTTTAATGAGAAAATTGAACTGATAAAAATGCTCGTATTAGTTTCACTTAATGACACCGATGCCAGTGTCAAAAAAGAAAATGACATTGATGGCCGTATATAAGGAAAATAAATAGTCTTTCTTTTATGCAATTTTCCCAACTCATGTGCAAACATTGTGGTCTCCAATGACTTGTCTACTGTACCTTGATGTGGTGCTTTCGTTGTGCAAAAATTATTAAAAATAAAATTACTATTCATAATAGAACAAATCCTTGTAGGATAGGGCTATATTGAGGGTGTCGAACCTCAAAGACTGCGCTGGCATTGTTATTAAGCTTTTCAAGATAAAAAATAATTCAAATCAAAGAAGCTTGAATTTTATTTTTATTTTTATTTTTAAAAATAAATGCATAAAAGTAAAGGTAAAGTAAATTGCAATGGGAGAAAGAATATGTGATTGACTTCACCACTAACTGCATAACAATGATTAATTATAAATTAACAAGAAAAATTCATTCTATGCATGATAAGACCCGTGTCATTTGAAAAGTCAAGAAAATATCATTATTAAGAAATAAGTATAATCTATCTTCGGTTGGTACATACTGTAATGCTCCTAAAATTAGCCTTGGCTAACCTGGCAGGGTTATTGGCAATTGCCAGGTTTAAGCCAACTTGTGGCTAAATGAAGAATCGTCCCTCTAAGCATTTCAGAGTAATGCATCGGAAGGTGAAATACAATTTGAGAAGAATTATAAATCATTATGGTACAAGCATATTCCTTGAAATTAAAGACATAGAGCAACTAACAATAATGTAAAACAAGCCTGATAGTAGCATGAAGATTCTAAAGCAAGGTCCGTAGTGGCAACCGTGCCACTCTTGGGTTCTAGTGACAAACTTCCTAAAAGGGTAATAACAACATAAGTT
>NC_081543.1:22002380-22008886 GCF_901000735.1 Corylus avellana | reverse complement strand
ATCACAGAATCATGTTGCAATTTTTGAAAGAAAATGTGTTCGCACGTTTTGGGACACCACGTGCCATCATCAGTGATGGGGGGAAGCATTTCTGCAACCGATATTTTGAGCAACTCATGAAAAAGTACGGAATGGCATTACTCATAAAGTTGCAACTCCCTACCATCCCCAACAAGTGGGCAAGTTGAGATATCCAACAAAGAAATCAAGAGGATATTAGAAAAGACGGTGAACCCGACAAGGAAGGACTGGTCTCTTCGACTCAATGACACTCTGTGGGCATACCGGACTACATTCAAGACTCCAATTGGCATGTCTCCCTACCGACTCGTGTATGGCAAGGCTTGTCACCTCCCTGTGGAATTGGAGCATCAGGCTTATTGGGCTATAAAGCAACTAAATTTCAACCTCACCAAGGTTGGTGAGCAAAGGAAGCTACAGCTAGATGAATTAGAAGAATTGAGGAATGATGCCTACAATTGTGCCAAGCTATACAAAGATCAGATGAAGAAGATCCATGACCAAAACATTTTGAGAAGATCATTTGAAGTTGGTCAGAAAGTCCTCCTTTACAACTCACGTCTGCATCTGTTTCCGGGAAAGCTCAAATCCCGATGGACTGGACCATTCATAATGCGTGCAGTTTCTACTCATTGAGCCATCGAAATCGAGGATCCTAAGAATGGAAGTGCTCTCAAGGTCAATGGTCAGCGGTTGAAGCCGTTCTTGGAACTGGAAATTTTGGAGAGTGAGGAATTGCCTTTGGAAGATCCTACGTCGTCTACTTAATCATCAACGGTGAAAAGTCTGGCTGAAGACTGTAAACTTAGCGCTTATGGGAGGCATTCCTTTTTCTTTGGTATTTTTAGTCATTTTTTGTGTTGTTTCGTCAATCTTCATTTTTGTTTTATTTTTATGTTTTTCAGGACGGGTGTTATCACGAGTAAGTTTGGGGGTCGTCTCTTTGATCACTCTGGTTCCTTATACTTCTTGGTATTGTATTTCTGCCTACATTGAGGACAATGTGTGATTCAAGTTTGGGGGTATGGAAAAACACTTTGTCTATTTATTTTTGTTTTTATTTGTTTATTTTTATTTGTCTTTTTGTGTTAAAAATTTTGAAAAAAAAAAAAAATTATGCTATGTTTTTGTCAAGTTTGAGTTAAACTGTGACTGTGGTTTGCATTTCATTAGCTTGCTTAAAGGGTTGAACACATCATTATGTCATTTGAAGTCTGAGTCCTTTGACTTATTTTTTGGTAAAAGAGATTTCACTTGTTTTGAGATAAATTTTTATGAACACATTAGCATGTTTTCTGTGAGGTATGATGTTTGAGCTTAAGCTTGTTCTCTTTGAGATTTGTGGGATGTCCTATTGATAAATAACCATTGGCTTGCAAGATATATAAAAATAAATAAATAAATAAAGAGAAGGAAAAAGAAAAGAAAGATCATGTTGAGTTTTTCGCTGAATAACCGAACCTCTTGCCTCATTAAGCATTGAGTGTTCGCGTCGAAAGGTGTGAAGCTCAGTGTTGATTTATGATATGGCTAATCTGACTTCGTAGCCTTTTTTACTTAAGTTAATAAGCCCTTAGGGATGTTCTGCATCTAGTGCCCTAAAGCCACCTAGCTTGGGAGTCATTGGCCTAACACTTGTTACATGAGTCAATTAGAAAGCTTAAGGGAGTAAGACATTGCAGAGCCTGTAAAAAAATTTAAAAAAAAAAAAAAATGCATATCTTGCCTTGGTTGTTTCATTTGATAGAGATTTTTACAAATTTTATGGAACTTGTCTTGAGTTTAAGCTGAACGCTTTATGATTGTATGCTAATTACACTTTACACTTTTCAGAACATATGAGGTCTAAATTGTCCATTTATAAGTGATTTGATTCTGGATTTCCTTTTGACAGTGATGATGGTGTTTGGCTTTTTAAGTTTGCTCATGAATAAGAACCATGGTTTATGTGAAACTTCTTTCTTGTTAACAACATAGTACTACAATGTTTGTGGGTATCATTCCTGTTAAGCCCTCACGAGACTTCACTCGTCCACTATGGATGCCTAGGGGTTTAAAAGGCTTGTTGCATATGCTAAATGCAATTGTCTCTCCCACGAAAGAGGAGTTATGTTTTGTTTTGTTTTCTTTTCATTCTATTTTTCGTTTTGTTTTGCTAAGGGACTAGCAAAAGTTAAGTTTGGGGGTGTTTGATGTGTGCCAAATATTGCATATTTGGACCCCTTAATTTACTTGTGTTAATCCTTTAGCTGTGTTATTATCTGATGTTCTGTGTTAGTTTTGTGTTTTTAGTATTTTGTAGGTGTTGAAGAAAAACTACTTTTTGGAAGAAAACATACTTTGAGAAGACCTAGCTGATGTGGTTAAGTTTAACCAAATCCAAGAAATGGTTAAATCGGATTAAGGATAAGATTGGATAAAATTTCGAATTGGATTCAAATTCAGATTCTGTACGTCTCAGTATTTTGACCATAACTTCTCGTTCACGTATCCAATTGAGGTGATCCAAGCGGCGTTGGAAAGCTAACTCAAAAGAATACAATTCATTGTGAAATAAGATTTTCCTAATTCGGACTTTTACTATTCGAACATCGTCCCGCAATAAAAGGGTACAAACTTGGACGAATTTTATCCGATTTCAACTTGTAAAACCCTAAGTTTTAGGTCTATAAATAGGGAATTATCAAATTAGTTGAGGGGGCTACGAATTTGAAGATTGCAGAGGAGAAAGAAGAGAGTTTAAGGTTTTCCTAACTTTTGAATCTCTACTTTGTAATTCTTATTTGTAAGTACTCGATTTTACATTATGAATTCAATCAATCTTGTTTTGTCTTTCAATAACATGAGAGGCTAAACCTTCAACTAAGGTTGAAGATGAAGCCTCACTTATGATTAGCAACTTTGTTTCATGTATGTAATATTTCCCAATTTAATGGTTTAATTGCTCTATTGTTTTACTTCTAATCAATTGGATTGAATAACTCTTGGATATCTTTTGTGATTCAAGGATACACTTGATGATTTAAGATTATTCAATATAATTGATTGGTTGGTTTTCTTTGTTAAAAATTAGATTTCCCCTGTGATTTATTCTCTGGATACAATTGATGTTTTGATAAAGATTGGATATTTTCTTGTGATTTACGGATACAGTTAATGATTTGATCGAATATTGGATTTCTTTTGTGATTTGGGTTATGAATGGATACATGGGATCTTTTGATTAATTCTTTGAAGCAATAGTAAAACAACCTTAAGATTTATATGTGAGAACTTTGGGGAATATTATAGATCATGAAATTATGTTGTTATGAATTTGTGAGTGCGGATTCCGAAACCTTAGTGCTTCATCATAAGATTTCAATCACTTTAAATTGCTCATGCTTTTGCTTTTTCATTCAAACAAAAAAATCTCTCAAAAATTTGGAACTAGACTAGGGTTTAATTAATTTAGATTTAAAATTGCTTTCAAGAATACAATTCCCTATGGGTTCGATCTCGCACTTGCAATCCATTAACTACAATTGATTCGTGCACTTGCGAGTTAAATAAATTTGCACAACAATAGTTATGACCTATAAAGCATTAGTTTTCTGAATTAAAAATACCTAGGTGATTGCTACTGGAAGTACACCCGTTTCTCTCAAACAGAAAGATGTTTTATGGTGT
Source organism: Corylus avellana (assembly GCF_901000735.1). Classification (NCBI taxonomy): domain Eukaryota; kingdom Viridiplantae; phylum Streptophyta; class Magnoliopsida; order Fagales; family Betulaceae; genus Corylus; species Corylus avellana. The sequence continues at coordinate 22,005,196 of NC_081543.1, read as the reverse complement.
ATTAACAGAGACAACGCCCCTCTTAAATATTACCAACACTGTACGTTTATTTCTACTTAATGATAATTGGCGCATGTCGTACCCAACTATGAGGTTTACTTACTAAGTCGTTAGACTTACGCGGTTATTACATCTGGTAGGGGACCTGTTTCTAGAACTAAAGAGTGGCACGGTTGCCACTACAGCCTTTGCTTAAGAAAGATCTTCACATTGTTATCAGGTTTGCTTAAGTTATTATTTTTGTTAGTTGCTCCGTGTCCATGTATTGAGGATTATACTTGTTCCTTCGATGGCCAATAGACTTCTCACGTTCTGTCACCTTCCTATACAATAACTCTGATGTTGCTTAGAAGGGCGGTTCCCCATTTAGCTACTAGTTAGCTAAAGTGTGGTAATTGCTAGTAACCCTACCAAACTGGTCAAGGTCAGATTTGGGGGTGTTACACTAGGGGTTTAAAAGGCTTATTGCATATGCTAAATACAATCGTACATCCCATGAAAGATGGAAGTAGTGTAGTTGTTTTTCTGTTCTTCATTTTATTTCCAATTTTGTATTGCTAAGGGATTAGCAATATGTAAGTTTGGGGGTGTGATAAGAATGTTGCACATTCAAGCTCCTTAACTTGCATATGTTAATTCCTTAGCATCATTTTCTTTTTGATTTTGTGTTGTTTTAGTGTTTTCAGGTTCTAAATCAAGATGCAAGCAAATTTCAATGATTTTGGGCCTAAACATGACTTTTTGAGATGCTGAAGAAATGGACTCAAGCTCATTTGTGATGGGCTCGAGCACAAAACTACACACAAGTGCGAGATGCTTAGGCTCAAGCACAAGTGAGCTCGAGGGCATTCGCACATACCTGTCAGACAACAATGTAGAACTAAAAAAGAACTTTAGGTCTCCTAATTCAACTTGGAGACAAAAGTATGCCGTTTCTGGGATTCCAATGGCTCCTATGGTGTATTTTACACTATATAAATATGTAATAAACCCCTTAAGAGAAAGGGGGATGCTTAGCATTGAGAAATTGCAAAAAAACATCTTCTTGAATGCTTGAAGAGTTAAAGAGAAAACATGGTAGAAGACCATTATAGCACCTCCATGACAGCTAAATTCGTAATAGGGTGTTGATGTAGCCATTTCCAAGTAACGATTGTTTGGTTGTATTTTAATTTAGCGTTTTTCTATATGCATGATGGTTGTATAACTAAGAGAATTGATTTTAATGTTTATATTTAATCTTGATAGAATTCTTATCTTGTCTTAGAAAGCTTTTTATCTTAATTGAACTCAATTATTCTTATTTTCTGTGATTATAAGAATAATGATTTTGCAACGGTTTTAACTAACACATGATGAAGAGGGGTTTGATAGTTCATGCCTAGGGAAAACGAATCGCTTTATACCCTAGTTTGGTGTAATTTAGCTAGACAATTCATACTAACCGAAGATGAGCTATGCTTATCCCTTGATTGCGTATAACTAATTAAGAGATTTGATAGTCCATATCTAGGGAAAACGGACCATACCGCATCTAGAAGTAAGGTAGGCGGTATGTGTAATACCCCGACTTTTTAAATCATTTTAAAAAGAGTTTTAATCCCTTACTCAACGAGCTAATAGCCTTCTAAATCAGCCCTAAACAGAAAACCCTAAGCCATCTCAACATAACCCATAGCCCTCACACTTAGCCATGAAGCCTTTGAAGTGAAACTCAAACCTACCATTTCTGACCGTACATACGCCCAGGGAACCAGACATATGCTCTTGTTTTTAGTAGACGACGTACGCCAGGGTTATCGCACGTATGCTACTATTTTTAATAAAGGATGTACGCAGAGGGACCACCCGGATATACATTGACAATAGCATAATGGGGACCACCCAAACGTACGCAGGGAAACCATCTGGACGTACACTGCTTTTTGGAAAATCCTTGGATAATACACAGACGTACGATGAACCCTTTTACCCAATGTGTAATAGTACCGGACGTACGCCCCAATAGTACTAGACGTCCACTACTTTTCAGAGTAGTTGGTAGCGCCCTCAGCTTTTCTAGCCTATAAATACCGACCCCCTTGAACCCATTCTTACGCCCCAGACTCTCTGAGAAACCTCTATGTGAGAGATTTGCGACTTTGATTTAAGAGAGAGAAGGAAGCTTGGTGTTCTTGCCACCTCCCGAGGTAAACCCTTGCCCGTTTTACACTCTCAATATCGTTCTTATTGCTTTATTAACGTTGTGAGTTTTCAAAGGATGTCATTTCCTTACAAAATAAGAAATGTTTTCAAAATAGTTTCAAAAGCTTCTTTGATTCTTTGTATTGCATGATGTTGAGTTTTCTTACGTTGCATGTGTCTGTTTATTAGCCTAGGAGGAGATGTAGAAGCCTATAGATTTTATAGAAGCCCTAAAACACAGTTTGAAGCTTATTGCCGGATTTCCTAACTCACTGACCAGACGTACGCTCTTGAGCCCGAATGTACAGTCAGGAAACCAGGTATCTGTCCTTAAGCCTCACTCTCGTGTATTTTCGAGTCTAGCGATCCTTTTAACTAATAAAGCTTAGTATCTTACTCATAAGAGTCCTCTAGAACTATGCATGATGACATGTCGTATTTTGTTATAGTAGGATTTAGCTATGTCGGAGGATTCAAGCGAGCGTACAAGGTAAGTAAACACTTAAGAATACTTTCTTAAAAACGTGGGATATGTCAGTTGACTAACCACGAGTATGACATGAGCATGTCTACATTTTTGTATCTACTTGGTAACTGCTTTATTAACTCAATAACAAGATGCATTGTATGAC
>NC_081543.1:21989089-22002280 GCF_901000735.1 Corylus avellana | reverse complement strand
AAATTAACCTTCAAACCGGATGCAGCTTCAAACCACAAAAACACACTCCGCAAATAGCGTAACTGGGCGGGCCTAGCATTGCAAAAAATCAAGGTATCATCGGCAAATAAAAGATGAGAGACAATAGTATTGCCGACTTTGAAGCCTTCTACCAACCCCCCCTGAACCGCCGCAGAAATCATCCTACTCAAAGCCTCCATCACAAAAACAAACAACAAAGGAGAGAGGGGATCTCCTTGTCTCAAACCCCTGGAGTTGCTAAAAAAACCTTTAGGAGACCCATTTACCAGAATCGAAAACCGCACCGAGGATATGCAATGATGAATCCAAGAACACCATAAACCTCCAAAACCACACCTCCTTATCAAGTACATCAAAAAACCCCAGTTCACATGATCATAAGCTTTTTCCAAGTCCATTTTGCACATAACCCCTGGCTCCCCAGATCTCAGCCTACTACCAAGGCATTCATTAGCAATCAAGATGGGATCTAGAATCTGCCTACCTTTGATAAAAGCATTTTGCGACTTGGAGATGATCTTATCCAACACAACCTTCAATCTATTAGCTAAGACTTTGGCAATTATTTTGTAGATACCGCCCACAAGGCTAATAGGGCGGAAATCTTTAAGATTGATGGCACCGGGAATGTTTGGAATAAGCGAAATGAAAGAAGCATTGAAGCTCTTTACAAACCTTCCTCCGGCATGAAAAGCCCGAAACACCTTCATAATATCCTCCCTCACCACCTCCCAGCATGCTTGGAAGAAAGCCATAGAAAACCCATTGGGGCCCGGTGCCTTATTGCCATTCATCTTAAACACGACCTTTTTAACCTCTTCCTCTTCAAAATCTCTCTCCAACCAGCTGGCCTCCCCCTCCGAAATGGAATCGAAAGAAATACCATCAACCATGGGCCTCCAACTGTGCTTCTCAGCAAAGAGCTTTTGATAGAACTCAACAATATGCTCACTAATCTCGTCTTGATTGGAAGAAGGAATCTACTGCTTTTACTTACCATAGGAGTGCATAATATTCCTAGAATGAATAACCAACCAGACAAGATATTTATCATTTGGATAGGGCTTTCCTTCTCACTCAGTAACAGTCTTCTATGTACTGAGTACTTGTTATATCAATGCTTATTAGATGAGTGGAGGGATTTGCCACTGTATTTTTCAGTGGACCTTTATGACCAATCTTGACTTCTAGCTCCTATGGTCCCCTTTCATATTGTTTCTTGGTTTTGTAACTTCATTTCCTTAATCCAAATTAAACTGCTTTTCTAGTTGCTTTGAGATATAATCTTTGAGTCTAAATAGCAGTTGCCCACTCCCAATGTATTGTAGTTTATTGTACTTTTTACGCTTATCTACCCAATTAGACACCATGGGAGGGTACAGGGCTGCAGGGCAATTCTGTTACATGAATTAAATCTTCTAGTAAACTACTATCTTGAATTATTAAAGTCCATAGTGTGCTACAATACTTGAATAGCAGGGCTAAACTGTCTGAAAATCTGATAGTTTAAGCCTTTATTTAAGAGAATGTCTTGGGGCACAAAATGTTGATTTTTCTGTGTCATGCTCTGTACAGTTGTGGTAATAGAGAAGTTTAGAAAATGTCAAGATTTTTTAGTATTGAGATGTTGCCGTCCGTGCATGTTTTAAAGTTTACACACGAAAGCATTTCTGGTGAGCACATTTTGATTACATGGGTTAAGTTCTTCCCTTGTAAATTGTTGAATGTTCTCTGTTGTAGTCCTGACTGGTTTCCTTGAACATGCCAGACGGGACACCTTTGAATTTGGGTTTTTTCAAGCAGTGACTTGTACATTGATATTGCATGTGGTACCACAGTTGTGGGCTTCGAGTTGTCTGTGTGTGCTACCATGTGGATACAGGTACTTCATTTCTAAGCATCAAGGGTATTTTAAGTCTTGGAATTTCATGGACTTGTCCAGCAGCCTGACTTTTTGTTGTGTCGTGTCTTAAAGGGTAAATAAAGCATGAACTTTTTAAGTTGAACAATTAACAGAGTCCTTTTTATGCTCTCCACTCTATCAGCCAGGGATTAGGATCTCCAACAAATCCTTTGGAATTGCGGAATCTGAAATTGAAGATCCAGGCCGTCCGTTGCATTGAATGGCCTATAATATGCATTCAAAATTTTGACTATATCAAGTGCTCCAAAAAGTAAAGCCGAGCGCTCCATACATTCAGTTTCTTCTGCATGCCCCTCCTCTCCGTATGGTTTCTTCCGCCATAGTTGCCTCCATGGACGTTCATCCTTTGTGCCCTTGACACCCACACCCTCACCTGCTCATCCTCGCCCTTGGATGGTTCGGTCATGACCCATGGTGCCCGCTCCCACAAAGCTCAAAAAGGCGAAGAGACCAGTCCTTTGATCTCGCTTGGCAGGGTCTTTTTATTTTTCTCGGTGATGCTTGTTCTTTATCAAGGGTTAGGCTTTGTGCTCGGTTCTCTAATCATCCTAATTTTTCAACTTACTTTCATATGGTTACCTGAGGGGAGCCACAAGATATTTCCACTTTTCATTTTCTTGTTCGTGCTCTTTCTAGTGTCTCAGCTGTTTATGACCGAGTTTCGAAGTCTGGGTTCGGGGTCAATTGGTCTTTGAACTATAATCTAATGGGTTTCTCTTTAGAAGGCAGGAACTTGAAAGAAGTACACCAACTGTTCGAGAAATTGCCTGATAAAGTTGTGGTTGAGGAGGTCTCAAATCTGGACTTGCCTGGTAATTCTCAAAATGTTTTAATCCTTTCTTGCAATTGGGGGTTGTTAGTGCATCTTTATCGTGTTTGCTGTACGTCAAAAAATATTTACTGTATAGAATCGTTTTTGTGCTAAGCTTGCTATGTTGAGTTGTCTTGGAATTCTTTGGGTAGACTTCATTTGCTGTTCTGGTAATAAAAATGTCAGATATGCTTGTCTTTTAATTTTCTTGTCTCCTTTGATACATAGATCAGAAATTTGCATTGAGAAAGGAATACAGTTACTGTATTTTCATGTTAGGTTGGATGATCTATATATGTAATAAGTATTAAAGTCTATCAAGTGTCCCATTATAATTTTCTTATATCTTCTCCAGTGCAATTTTGCAGCATGGAGTTTGGATACACTTTTGAGTGTTAATGTGTTCGAAGTTGTCGTCGTACATTTGATGTATTGTGCACTGGAGTTAAGACATTGAAGAAAGGCAAATCATCTGCTCCACATTCGCTCTAAGTTGAACAAATGGTCAACTTTCCAATTTTCAAATGTTTTAAGAAAAACTCACTATTTTTATCAACCTTTGCATGCACATTATGTGATGTTCTCTGCAATCACGACTAATTTGGGTGTGGGTTTATGCCTGTTGTGAGTATACCACAGAAGGTAACCTATGAAAAAAATCGTTTATTGTTTGCACTGATAATATCAAATCATAAGATCAATTTCAATTGATTCAAACATATGTTCACCTAGTAGGCATAATACGTCTAAGTCATGGCCCTGACTTTACAAAATGAATATACATCTTAATTTTATCTATTGTCAAGAGAAATGAATGCAAAAGCAACATAATTTCCAACGCAAAAATGTCCTCATTTGAACAACACCAACCCACGAAGACTCTAAAAAGCTACAGTCAACACCACCGCTCAAACTCGCACCACCTCATCGAGCCTTAATTTGTTTTTCACATGACGATAGAAAAATCAATATCATGAACATGTTTTCAAAATCAAAGTAGAATTTTCAAATTTTTAAGAAAATGCTAAACATCCTAAGGAAGCCTAGAATTTTCACTCAAAAGGAAATTTCTTTATCCATTAGATTTATAAAAAATAAAAAAAATAAAAAATAAAAACATTGTGGATGTAAGCTCTACTCAGTCAAGTTGTCTTAAAAATCATTAGTTTTTGAGAAAAATATAAAAATGCCCTCAAACTATCAGTCATTTCCGTTATAGTCTCCTAATATTCAAAAAATGATAAAGTAGCACTTAAACTACCAAACAGTTGCATTTTGACTACTCCGTTAGTCATTATCGTTAAATAGGATGAAAAATTCAAAGCTGTCTTTTTTAAGGTTAAGTTACTAAAATGCCCTTATGAAAAAAAAAATCAATTAAAAAATTGCCCCCCAAAAACGACGTCATTTTGAGGAATTTTGGAAAAAATATATATATAAAATACCCCCAAAACGACGTCGTTTTGAGGAAAAAAAAAAAAAAATTGTGGTTAGTGGTGGCTCACTGGCCACCCCATAGGCCATGGGGTGGCCGGCGAGCCACCCCTAACCATAGATTTTTTTTTTTTTCCTCAAGACGATGCCGTTTTGGAGTGCATTTTTTTAATTGATTTTTTTTTTTTTTTTTTTTTTTGGGGTCCAAAATTCTTCAAAATGACATCATTTTTTAGGGGCATTTTTTTAATTGATTTTTTTTTTTTTTTTTAAATGGCATTTTAATAACTTAATCTCAAAAAAAGACGTCATTTTGCATTTTTCACCCAATTTGACAATGTTGACTAACGGAGTTGTCAAATTACAACTTTTTGATAGTTTGAGGGGCTACTTTATCATTTTCTAAACATTAAAGGGCTAAAACGGAAATGACTAATAGTTTGAGGGGCTTTTTTATTTTTTTCCCTTAGTTTTTTATATTTTTATAAATATTATTATTATTATTATTATTATTATTATTATTTTGACATATCTACACAAGAAAAGGAGGAGAGGGGATTCGAATTAGTGACCTCCGTTTCATGAGGCGTGACCACAGCCGATTGAGCTACCCTTGGAAACAACAAATATTACTATTATTATGGGCGTCTTCAATTCATTAGTTGAATAAATGCTCTTTCTTGATTGAAAATCATGAATTGAATAAACCCAAAAGAAACTGCAAGTATGTCCTGCAATTTTCACAAAACAAAATTTCTCTATACAAACGGAAATAACCAAATACATTCAGTAGGGACACAAATCCTATCAATCGTACATTCAATTTCACATCCAATACCAAATACATTCACTCTATTGTTCTAAAGCTCAACTCATTCACAGGGCTCAAAATTGATCTAATGCTGTGAGAGATTCTTACTAAATGGGTTTCCCCAAGACACTCCAGGAGAAAAAATGTAGAAAATTCACAGGGCTCTATTAGCAATTCATCTGACAAACCTCGTGTGCAAAACACTACAATTCTCTTATCTTTCTTTGCCGTTACTCTATGAAAATGTAGGAATCCAAAAGTCATCCCAAAGAATGTGCTCAATCGCTTTCTGCCATCGAGGCGTTGGACTACTTCTTAAACCTCCAACAACACCATTGTATTCATCTCACAATGTATACATTTTTTTGGAAGGATTGCTAGCAGAAGCAAGAGAGATAACTAATGGGGAGCTTAAGAAATTCTATTACAGGGGTATAATAAGCTCAGAAAGATATGAACATACCATCATCAATGGAATACCCTATGTGTTTGGCCTCCTGTCATGTGTAATTGTGTACAGAAATTCTGATCAAAGATGAGGAGCTCTATCCAATCAAGTAGCAAGTGAGAAACTAAAACCAACACAACAACATTTAGGGACTAAATTATCATATACATTATACAATGCCTTTTCTTTTAATAGGTAATCAAAGAAATATCATTAAAAAAATTACAAGGCGCACCTTATGCATACATCAACTATACAAAGGACACCAAAACAGGAAAAAACCATGGGCTACATTACAACACAGCAAGAGCCCTCTTGCCTTTTCCCGACTAGAACCAACTCCCCTAGCATCAAAGTTGATCGAGCACTCTAAATTCTTAAACTCCCTACTTCCTTTCCTATGAACCAACCAAAATGGTAGAGCTACCAGACACAGCACAAGGACTGCTTACCCTGTCACCCAATGAAGAAGGTCCAAGAAGAAGGGGACGATGAAGAACCTAAATTATTTGTCTAATAGAACTTATCAGCAGTATTCTTCTAACAAGCTCTTCTGCACTTCATAATATACACAAGAACACAATTTACAATAGACAAAGTTTTCTTCCAAACGGGGTCGGAGGAAATTAAACTGACATGTGTTCAAATTACATGTGAGTATCACATGCTCCGTAAAAATGTATGAGAGAACTAAAAATGTATGTAATATAACCACACCTATCAAAGAGCATATGAGCCTCCAGCAACTACAAAAACAATGCATCATGAAACAGTAACCTCAAACTCAAAGGTCTTGCCAATCAGAAACAGAGAGTAAACCAGAAAATCACCACAAGCTCAATTTTATTCAAAATAATGGAAACACGATTGCATATATGATACCAAAATAGATGAAAGAATATAAAGGCCCATTGCAACAAATGCAATTTTTTGTTTGTTTGTTTATTTCAATTTCATTCAAGATGATAAAATTGAGTCCACCAATTGGAATATCTTTGTGATCTATCATCAGTCATGGACTGTACAAAAGCCTGAGCTAAAATATAACACCCTAAATAAAGCAGAAACATGTAGAAAAGAGCAATAAGAGTTTCTTCTCATGTTCCCTCGACAAAAGCCGGCTATGCCCTGCAAGCAAATGCCTATCAACAGATGCAAACCAGCAGTTTGTGAATCACAGGACATCAATTGTTTCTTGTAAGACAGTATCACCGACTATGATAAAATGCTCACAAAATGAGTGAAACACAAGGAAATTCAGAAATATCACCAGGCACTCCTTTTCTTCTCCACATAGTAATCGAGGTACCACCGCACGAACTTCTTGAGCCCCGTCTCCAAATCGGTGGTAGGCCTATACCCGAGCTGCCTGTGCGCCAAACTTATATTGGCGTGTGTAAACCTCACATCCCCATTTCTGGGCATTGGCAACACCAGCCTCTTAGCCCTCACCTTCAGAAGCTTCTCCAATATGCTTACAAGCTCGGTTACCGGCACCGGCGCCGTATTCCCCAAGTTGAAGACCCTCAATTGCGCCGGACCCTTCTTCTTCCCACCACTCCCAGTGCTTTTCTTCGCCGTGTCCAACGCCCCCAAGCACCCCTTCACAATGTCATCAATGTACGTGAAATCCCTCGCCACCGCCCCATGATTAGCTGCCTCGAATATCTTAATTGGCTTCCCCTTCAGAATATCCTTCGTGAAGAAGAAATACGCCATGTCCGGCCGACCCCATGGCCCGTACACAGTGAAAAACCGCAACCCAGTAATCGAAAGACCATATATATGATTATAGGTGTGCGCAATTTCCTCACCGGCCTTCTTCGTTGCCGCGTACAGGCTCGCCGGTTGGTCAGTCCGGTCCTTTTCCGAAAAGGGTACCTTGGAATTTAACCCGTAGACCGAACTCGAAGACGCCCACACGATCGATGGCTGCGGATTCGCAGACTTGCAGACTTCTAAGAGGTTCACGAACCCAGCGATGTTGCTGTGCACGTACGAGCCAGGGTTCTGCATCGCGTATCGCACGCCGGCCTGCGCCGCCAGGTGCATCACGTGGGTGAACGCCACGACGTCGAAGAGCTTCTGGAGGAGTGACGCGTCGTTGATGTCGCCCTCCACGACGAACACCCCAGCGCGGTCCAGGAGCCGCTGGCGTGCGCGCTTGAGGTTCGGGTCGTAGTAGTGGTTGAAGCTGTCAAAGCCGAGCACGCCGTCGCCGCGCCGCTTGAGCGCCACGGAGACGTGGGTCCCGACGAAACCGGCCGCCCCGGTGACGAGAACGGTCAGACCGGACTCCGAGCGCCTGCGGGCAGAGCGGCTCACGCGGCGTTCCCAGTCACGGCCGCCCCAGGAGTCGGAGCCGAGGGCTCGGCGTGACGATGTGGGTGGACCCACGAAAGGAGTGGAGAAGAGATAGAATAAGAGAGTGAAGGCAGCGAAGAAGGAGGACCAGAGGATGAGTTTGGACTGGGATCGGAGACGGTTAATGTACGGTGAGGATTTGTCAGGTTTGAACTTTCCGGGGGTGGACGGGAGGTTGTCAAGGTGGGAGATTTTGGTCAACATTCTGCCCCTCAAAGAGGCGATTAGCGGGATAGAGCTTTGGGGAAATTTTCTGAGGTTATTGGGTTTTTGGTAAGAGAGAAAATGAGGGGGGCTGGGAATTGGGAATTGGGAATTGGGGTTGAGTTGGGCTGTTGCTGGTGAAGATCAGAAATGGGGTCCGATGCTTATAACGATGGGTGCTTTTTCTTTATTTTCTTTGATCTTTTTTTATTTTGTAAGAATTAAGTATAGGTTGAGATAGGGAGAAGGGGATATCCCGGGAATTATATTAATTGTCTTGGAGGGTTTTGGGCTTTTGGTTACCTTTTTCACCAAATTTGATTAATGATTTTTTTGCTTATTCGTCTGTTTTTGGTAAGATATCTTTTCTTTCTTTTTGTAAATTGACTGACAGGTTGAGTTAAGGTTAATCGAATCCCCTACTAATGGCGATTTTCCAAATATGTTGTTATTTTTCTTCCCCCTTTTTTTTTGTTGGCCTTTAATGGATTTTTTTAATTTATAGGTGTTTCTCTGTCAGGATCAATTTGATAAATGACCTTTTTTTTAGGACACAAATTTCTTAGGGATGAGGCTTAGGTGCTGTAATAGTTTTTTTGAAGGGATTTGATTCAATTTTTAATATTTTATGAGAAAGAAAGAGGAAGCAAAATTAAATTTAGGCCCTTAAAAGAGTTACATCATAATTGCACTAAAAAGAAGAGATAAATGCAAAATTGATTTTTATGGTCGGTCTAAATTACAAATCATTTCAACATCATTTGTATACCTTAGCAGAGAGCGTCATATAGCTCGGGGGTTGTTCTCCCCCTCCCTTCCCCGACTCTTCCCCCCCTCCCCTTTTCTTTTTGTTTACTTTTTTTTTTTTTGTTATAGGCTCAAGTGCCATCGCGTGCGGGTGTGCTGTCCACCATTTCTACTATGTCTTTCTTCGAGGTTGGTGGGGCTCTTGGATCGGACTATTCAAAGCTCGATCAATGTCCCTCCGTCAGACTCACCTCGACACACGCCCCTCCATCGCGCGCAACAGCCCCGCCCGCTTTCAATGGCACTTGACTCTTTTGATTCCTGCAACCCCGCGGCGGATCATGACTCGCACGCGCCTGCGCATGGTTTTTTCACGCTCTGGCCAGAATCATCCGGCAGCCTTCCTCCGGTGGTGTTTTGTAGGCTTTTGTGCATTTTCTTTATTTTTCCCTGTATTTTCTGTTTTTCCTGTATTTTGTGGTCCTGGCCTATTGGGTTGAGGATGTGAATAATTTCTTGGCTTACGAGTTGAGAAGGATGAGTTTCGGCAGGAGGATGTTGCTACCTATGTATTGGATTGAGTCTGTTTGGAGCATACCTGTTGTTACAACTAAAGATTAGTCAGGCTAGGGTTTTCTCGCTTTCTCTCTTGTGCCGTAGCCTCAGGTAAGCCCCATCCCCCATGGTGAGGGGAGGAGGGATGGCCATTTGCTGCCTCCCTCCTCCCCCTCGTCTGCCCTTGCACCGAGTGCCAGTAGTTTACTTGATGTCCCTAGCTTGGGTTGCCTCCTCCCTACCCCTTCTCCGCCGCCCCTTCCTCTTTGTTCTGCTTTTGTCTCTGGCGGGGCTCTTTGGTTGTTTTCTGTTCCTTTCCCTTTTGTTTCTTTGCTGTGTTTTTGGTATGTTGTTCTTGTACCTTTGCCTGTGTGCCACTCAGTGTGGGTGCTGATTTTGGGGTTTCTTTCAAAATCCTCCTTGTTTTGTTTTGTGTTCGCCACCGATCTCCTCCGCCAGCTCTGCCGCCCACCGTCCGCTGCTGGGTTTTTCCTCGCGCCCCTCCAGTGAAGAGCATCAACGCCCCCTGCTGCGATGGTTTTCCAGCCAGCTGGCGATCGGCTTCGCCTCCCTCCGTCCACTGTTTTGGGCCTTTTTCCGCGTCCCCACCGCGTCGAGCTTCTAGCGTTCCCTTCCGGTGTCGGTCTCCGACGAGTGCACTATCGGCATCCACGCTGTGTGTGCCTGTTCCTGTTTTGTTTTACTTTCCTTGTATTGTCTTTGTTCCTGTTTTTCCCTGTATGCATTTCATTCACGTTATTTGCTTGTAATAAGGCTCTGCCTCTTTGGTTCGCCCACGTTTTATTTTGATTTTCTTGCTTCTGTTTGTAATAAGGCTTTGGCCCCTCGATCTGCCTGCTTGGATGTGAACTGAACTTTGGTCCAAACCATTGGGTCATGGATGTGATTTTTGGTCCAGGCCTTTGAGTTGTAGAAGTGAACTTTATCCTGGCTTTTGGGTCGAGGAGGAATTTGAGCTACCTATGCATTAGATTGCGTCTATCTTATGCAGATCTGTTATCTCAGCTAAAAACTAGTCATAGGTTAGCGGAGGTTTTAGGTGATGATTGTATCTTTGTAGCTTCGGCTATAATTTGCATTTTCAGGGCTTTGTGCTCCTACGATGTAAGAGCTTTTATGTTCGTGATTATTATCAATGAAATTGAAATGTTTTTCTTTCAAAAAAAAAAACTAAAGATTAGTCATGGGTTTGTGGATTTTGATTTCATAGATAAGTTTTGAATGTCAGATTGTCATGTATGTATCTATGACTTGTAACCTTGTAGCTTTGGTTATTATTTTCTCATAACTTTTGCTCTTTGATGTAAGAGCTTTGTACTCGTGATCCTTTATCAATTAATGATACTGGAAATATTTTCCCTTAAAAAAAAAAAAATTACAAATCACTCTATGTGGTATAAAAAATAATTTATAGGTCCCTATAATTGGCCTAAATTACAAATCACTTCATGTGGTATAAAAAATAATTTATAGGTCCTTATGGTAGGCCAAAATAACAGTTTACTCCATGAAATCAATTTTCATGCTCTAAAAACAAATATCAGTTTAATAAAAAGAGTAACACAATTTTCTCCAACTTAATTTGAAGGAAAATTTTGTCACAATTTATTAACTTGAATATTGTTTTTATTTATTTTTCAATGGTTAGAAGATGTGACCGTCAAATTCTTGTAAAATGCTCCTAAATCGTGGCAAGGAAGATGAAAATGAGAGAGGGTTACGTACAAAATAAAATTTTAGGGATAGAAAATATTAGGTTAATTTACTGAAACAGTATGACTTGGAGTGAGAGCTGCTGTATAATCTTAGCTGGTGTCCTAAAATGATGTGAAAAATTCTAGTTGTCATTTTTAAAAATAAAAAATTAATTATAACATGTGTTGTGTTTTTATTGGGTATAACATGACAAAGTAATGAATTCTGCTTCTGTTAAGTTACTTAACGGAAATTTATTTCAGGTATTAAACTGTTATTTTGGCCTACCATAAAGACTTATAAATTGTTTTTTATGACACATGGAGTAATTTGTAATTTAGGCTAACTACAGAGATCTATAAATTATTTTTTATACCACATGCAGTTATTTGTAATTTAGGTCAACTACAGAAACCTATAAATTATTTTTATACCATATGAAGTGATTTGTAATTTATGCCAACTACAAGCACCAATTTTATATTTATCCCTAAAAGGAATTACAACACTTAAGCCAAATCCATTCATTTGAAGAACCATTGTAAATGAGCACATGTTTTTTTAATAACTTAAAAAATACAAGTTATTTTTAGAGACTAAATAGTAAAAGACTTGATAAATGGTTGGTAGTTGAAGTTTGGGTCAAACCCCTCGTTGTCATTATTTATTTAAATTTTTGTTTTAACTTTCTCATTAGCATAGCCTAATGCCTACAAAAGAAAGGAATTGGGTAAGCTCAGAAACTTGTCAAGTTAGTAGGAAGGAATGTCCCTTGAAGGAATGTCCCTTACGCCTAATTCAGTAGGAATTTTCATATAAGAGCACTCACAGTCACAATGACTTACTTATTTATTATTTTTATATAAAATATATAAGTAAAACACTAAAAAACCATCTGCATGAGATTATGCATTTCAAATGTAAAAATACATTTTTGTTGCATTTGTGAACAGCGCACTGCTACATGTAGATGACACTATTCACACATCCATTTCATTAATATACTTCTCTCTTCACGTCTCTCTTTTCCCAAGATTTTATCCTACTATTTATCTTCCACATTTCTCTTTTCGCAAAATTTTCTCTTACTAATTCTCTCTCCACATCTCTTTTTTTCCAAAAGTTAAAAAATAGGATGTTTAAAAAAAATACAATCCAGATAAAAAGAAAAAAAAAAGAAAAAAAAAAGGATAATCGAATGTATGGTACTCATTAACTTATTAACTAAACTAGATAAAGTGAGTTTTGATTAGCTATTTTACATAAAAATATACATAAACCAAACTGAATGCTCTTAGAAGTAATAAAATAAAACCATGGCTTTCTATACAACGTTAATTTTTCACACCCCTCAATCTTCTAGGACAATACACCATCTGGACAACGTTAATTTTTTACACCCCTCAGTCTTCTTGGACAATACACCATCTGGATCTTGTGGTACACCTGAGGAGATGAGAACTAGCATTTTTGAGTTGAGACCATTTGAATCTTCTCTCATATTTTCAGTGGGAGTTGTTTATTTTTCTACTTAAAACATTAATATTTGTGCTGGTTCTTTAAAAAATCAATTGCACATGTATTAGAGAGGCATGGAGAAAAATTACACTACAATTTGCCTAATTCTTGAAATGTTGAGATCTATAGTAAATGTATCAGAGAAGGATCTTGTCACTTTGGGAGTCATTATGAAAACTAGATTATATATTTGAATGCAAGCCTCTCCTTTTACAGAAGGATCTTGACCTATTCTCCACTTTTATAGAAGGGAGCATGCCTCCCCTTCAGCTCTAAGCCTCCCATACACCTGAAACGAAACCCTAACCCTAAAGTGAGAGGAGATTTTCTTGAGAGAAAGAAGAAGGTTTGGGGATTATTGCTATCTTTAAGGTAACTCTTGACCTTTCATCAAGCTTTTATGTTATCTTGTTATTGTTCTTGCTTTCTCCAAGTTTTAAAAGATGTCATGCCATGACTTGTGTACCATTTCTCCTTAGAAGAAAAGAGTGGTTTTCAAACATTTTAGAAAAACCTATTGTTTTCTTTGGTTTTCACAAACATCATGCTTCACTATTTTCGTATGAACTTGTTTAGAGCCTAGGGTGTTGTTCGTAACATGGTGACCTGAGGATAGAAGCCAAAAATTTGCATTTTAC
>NC_081543.1:21972117-21988989 GCF_901000735.1 Corylus avellana | reverse complement strand
AGCTTTATGTTCGTGATTATTATCAATGAAATTGAAATGTTTTTCTTTCAAAAAAAAAAAAAAACTAAAGATTAGTCATGGGTTTGTGGATTTTGATTTCATAGATAAGTTTTGAATGTCAGATTGTCATGTATGTATCTATGACTTGTAACCTTGTAGCTTTGGTTATTATTTTCTCATAACTTTTGCTCTTTGATGTAAGAGCTTTGTACTCGTGATCCTTTATCAATTAATGATACTGGAAATATTTTCCCTTAAAAAAAAAAAAATTACAAATCACTCTATGTGGTATAAAAAATAATTTATAGGTCCCTATAATTGGCCTAAATTACAAATCACTTCATGTGGTATAAAAAATAATTTATAGGTCCTTATGGTAGGCCAAAATAACAGTTTACTCCATGAAATCAATTTTCATGCTCTAAAAACAAATATCAGTTTAATAAAAAGAGTAACACAATTTTCTCCAACTTAATTTGAAGGAAAATTTTGTCACAATTTATTAACTTGAATATTGTTTTTATTTATTTTTCAATGGTTAGAAGATGTGACCGTCAAATTCTTGTAAAATGCTCCTAAATCGTGGCAAGGAAGATGAAAATGAGAGAGGGTTACGTACAAAATAAAATTTTAGGGATAGAAAAGGTTAGGTTAATTTACTGAAACAGTATGACTTGGAGTGAGAGCTACTGTATAATCTTAGCTGGTGTCCTAAAATGATGTGAAAAATTCTAGTTGTCATTTTTAAAAATAAAAAATTAATTATAACATGTGTTGTGTTTTTATTGGGTATAACATGACAAAGTAATGAATTCTGCTTCTGTTAAGTTACTTAACGGAAATTTATTTCAGGTATTAAACTGTTATTTTGGCCTACCATAAAGACTTATAAATTGTTTTTTATGACACATGGAGTAATTTGTAATTTAGGCTAACTACAGAGATCTATAAATTATTTTTTATACCACATGCAGTTATTTGTAATTTAGGTCAACTACAGAAACCTATAAATTATTTTTATACCATATGAAGTGATTTGTAATTTATGCCAACTACAAGCACCAATTTTATATTTATCCCTAAAAGGAATTACAACACTTAAGCCAAATCCATTCATTTGAAGAACCATTGTAAATGAGCACATGTTTTTTTAATAACTTAAAAAATACAAGTTATTTTTAGAGACTAAATAGTAAAAGACTTGATAAATGGTTGGTAGTTGAAGTTTGGGTCAAACCCCTCGTTGTCATTATTTATTTAAATTTTTGTTTTAACTTTCTCATTAGCATAGCCTAATGCCTACAAAAGAAAGGAATTGGGTAAGCTCAGAAACTTGTCAAGTTAGTAGGAAGGAATGTCCCTTGAAGGAATGTCCCTTACGCCTAATTCAGTAGGAATTTTCATATAAGAGCACTCACAGTCACAATGACTTACTTATTTATTATTTTTATATAAAATATATAAGTAAAACACTAAAAAACCATCTGCATGAGATTATGCATTTCAAATGTAAAAATACATTTTTGTTGCATTTGTGAACAGCGCACTGCTACATGTAGATGACACTATTCACACATCCATTTCATTAATATACTTCTCTCTTCACGTCTCTCTTTTCCCAAGATTTTATCCTACTATTTATCTTCCACATTTCTCTTTTCGCAAAATTTTCTCTTACTAATTCTCTCTCCACATCTCTTTTTTTCCAAAAGTTAAAAAATAGGATGTTTAAAAAAAATACAATCCAGATAAAAAGAAAAAAAAAAGAAAAAAAAAAGGATAATCGAATGTATGGTACTCATTAACTTATTAACTAAACTAGATAAAGTGAGTTTTGATTAGCTATTTTACATAAAAATATACATAAACCAAACTGAATGCTCTTAGAAGTAATAAAATAAAACCATGGCTTTCTATACAACGTTAATTTTTCACACCCCTCAATCTTCTAGGACAATACACCATCTGGACAACGTTAATTTTTTACACCCCTCAGTCTTCTTGGACAATACACCATCTGGATCTTGTGGTACACCTGAGGAGATGAGAACTAGCATTTTTGAGTTGAGACCATTTGAATCTTCTCTCATATTTTCAGTGGGAGTTGTTTATTTTTCTACTTAAAACATTAATATTTGTGCTGGTTCTTTAAAAAATCAATTGCACATGTATTAGAGAGGCATGGAGAAAAATTACACTACAATTTGCCTAATTCTTGAAATGTTGAGATCTATAGTAAATGTATCAGAGAAGGATCTTGTCACTTTGGGAGTCATTATGAAAACTAGATTATATATTTGAATGCAAGCCTCTCCTTTTACAGAAGGATCTTGACCTATTCTCCACTTTTATAGGAGGGAGCACGCCTCCCCTTCACCTCTAAGCCTCCCATACACCTGAAACGAAACCCTAACCCTAAAGTGAGAGGAGATTTTCTTGAGAGAAAGAAGAAGGTTTGGGGATTATTGCTATCTTTAAGGTAACTCTTGACCTTTCATCAAGCTTTTATGTTATCTTGTTATTGTTCTTGCTTTCTCCAAGTTTTAAAAGATGTCATGCCATGACTTGTGTACCATTTCTCCTTAGAAGAAAAGAGTGGTTTTCAAACATTTTAGAAAAACCTATTGTTTTCTTTGGTTTTCACAAACATCATGCTTCACTATTTTCGTATGAACTTGTTTAGAGCCTAGGGTGTTGTTCGTAACATGGTGACCTGAGGATAGAAGCCAAAAATTTGCATTTTACTCTGCCTGAACGTTCTGTACGTAGTCTGGCCTAACGTTCACCCTTGAGACCGAACGTTCGCACCTTGGATAGAACGTTCGACCAGAGTCTAGAATGCATAAAAGTAGGGTTTCGTGACCTTTTAGCTAGATGCATTCGGTTAGGACCTTTTGTATCTTTAGTAAACCTTATAGCGTTGCGTATAACGATAGCTATGTTTCGTTATAGTAGGGATTCAAAATGTCAAAGGACTTGAGCGAACGTACAAGATAAGTAAACACTTACAACTGTTCTCTTTAAAAACGTGTGATGTGTCAATTGACTCAGCACACGTATTGTATGAGCATATTTATTTTTTTACGTAACTTGGTAACTGTCTTAATAATCGGTTGATAAGATGTACCGTATGACATGGTACACTAGTACGTGTGGTATAATGGCCTTGGGCTTACTATATATACTTGATTCTATGGTCAAATGTATGTATAGGTTCTTTGGGCCTTGAATCCAATGGTTGTTTTGTGACCGGCACAACCTTGATTGACGGGTTACTACAAGACGTACATTATTAGTTGCATGGGGCATCCAAGGTCTGATTCACTCGGGCTACTAGTATATGAACGATAGTGTACAGTGGCCCAGAGCACCGGCATTGTATTACAGGTCCATCGGGACAGTATCAACCCTACTGAGAAGGGATAATATCTCGAGTAGACCATATATAATAGTTACGACCTATTAAAGTATTAATTTTTCTGCATGAAAATTTATAGGCGATTGCCGCTGGAATTATACTTAATCTTCTTACAAATCAAAACCATATTTTTTGGTGTAATAACATAGGCAACACCTCCTCTCTCTCTTTTTATTTTTTTTTATTTTTTTTATTTTTATTTTAATTTTTACAATAATTACATGTACTTCTGCACATAAATAAGAGCTCATTTCATACCCGATTATGATGTTTACTTACTAAGCTTTAGACTTACGTAGTGTTTGCGGTTTATCAGGTTATCTGTTTTTAGATGAATTTCAAAGGGAAAAAAAAAAAAAAACCTGGAGACTATTGTACTTATACAAAGTTTGATTAGAATAATTGTATTTCGATTAGTAGGTCCTAGTCTGTGATTGATGATAGTATATGCATGCCTGACGACTTATTTTAGCTACCTCAGATCTATCATTTTCTCCTTCCGTTATAATTACTCTGAGTATGCTTGATAGACGATCCCTTCAGTCAGTTACCAGTTAACTGAACTGGAGGAATTTCAAGTAACTCTACCCAAATGGCCAAGGCCAATTTTGAGGGCATTACACAAACGTTCGATGTGGTCCAGCCTTGAACGTCTGTTCTAGGGTTAATGTCGAACGTTCAATGGTCTCCATCAAACGTTTGACTAGAAGCTAAAAATAGGATTTTTGGTTGTTTCTTAAATAAAAAGGGTTTTAAAAACGTTTGTAAGTAATTGTTGCATTATAAAGTGTTTAATAAAAATGTTTGTTTTCCCGATTGGTTGTATTTGGGTTTTGGCGTTTTGGGGCATCACTACACATACTTGTACTAGTCCAACACCAATTTTACAGTTGGTATGTTGGGCAGATGCAAAATGATCCTAGAATAGATCATTAGAAAGCTGCAAAGAATTGATGACGTACTTGTGGGGAACAAAAGATTATATGCTCACTTTTAAGAGGTCTAATTATTTAAAGGTGATTGGCTACTATGGTTTAGACTTTATTGAATTTGTTGCATTCTTTGAGACCACAATTCATTAATTATGGTTGCAAAACTTCATTTCAAGACTTGGAATTATGGACACTAACGCTAAGTTGTTGAGAATTTACTGTGATAATTTTGTAGTTATATTTTTCTCCAAGAGCGACAAATATTCTGAAGGTGCTATAAGCATATGAAGCTTAAATATTTTGTCATTAAAGAGGAAGTTCAAAAACACAAGTGTTTATAGAACGAATTAGGTTCATATCCAGTATGGAGTTAGTTATATTTTAGGGGTACTTCTGTCCAATCAAAAAGTGAACAGACAAAATACCACTAAAATATAACTAACTAGAGATAATCCAGTTTCCTATAGAACATATAAATACAAAGCTCATTATTGCAGATCCATTAACAAGTTTACCAACAAAGACATTTAAGAAACGTGTTAACATAATGAGTGTGGATTGTAACCAATAATGCCCATAAGTTTATGGTTTGCATAATGTTTGTTTATATTATTTGACACTTTTGAGATCTCATTAAATTTGGTTTTTCCTCTTTTCCATTTTGTACAAGAAAAATATTTAACAAAAGACATTTTTGTGGTCCATTTTTTTTCACTCATCATTTATGAACCATAACAAGTTGCTAGTGTTGTAGTACATGAAAGGGACTATGTCGCCTTTTGATGTACAACCGCATGACTCACACTAATAGATTGTTTAAGTATGATATTTATGATGACGAAATTAAAGTAAGGATAGATTAAATTTTTGTGCGCCAAATGTTAATCTTGTTGAGGTTATTAGACTCTAACTGATTTTTGGTGTTTAAGCTTTCAAATAAGAATTAAAGAAATAATAAATTTCAATGGCTCAACCTTTGATTGAGTACGACGTTACTGAGTCAATCTAGGATGCTTTAAGACCCACCCCCTAACTTCAACATTGATTTGGTCTTTAGGTGTTGTTGTGCGGGTTCGAACTAGAACCGACCAGCTGTCCTGCCCAACCCGTCCATGTCTTGTAGGGCAACTTACTTGGGAAAGAAGTTTCCTAATTATTCGCTTTTGCTGGTTCAAAATAACGCGTATTAGAATAAACATGATTGAGAGAGGCCATTGACTTTGATTTTCTTTTCATAAATACAATTTTGCCCCTTCACATTTTAAGACTGAAATTTCAATGGCGTGTAGTTGGTAGTTGTATATGAAATTAACGTTCTGGGTTGGATCATCTTCTACAGTGGAAAAGAAAAATCATTTTTTAACCATTTCCACTTTTTTATTACTATATATGACCCATAAAGAAATATCATATTGAAGCCAATTGAGCAAAAAGTTGGAGATGCTTTCTGTAAGAATCCTCTTTTTGTTTTTAGTAAGAAAGAATACCCTTAGTCCGAGTAAAAAAGTTTTACTTAAAAAATATATATATGAAAATTCTTCTAAAATTTTATTAAAAGAGCCATAGACCAGTTAGAGTAGGAGCAAAACCACCCTTAGCCTTGAGCGGGAAGGTTAGTCTTGCCGATGCCGGAGTAGGAGCGAGGAAATGGGTTCTTGGCGTAGCAAAAGGAGCAGTACTAGGTGCGAGAGGTGTAGTCGACCCGGGCGTAGGGGTTCAAAACGGCGCCGCATTGGGAGCAGAGAAGAGGGTCGTACGTGAGGATTGGGAGTTCGGAGGACTGCATCAATGGTGTGCACATGACGTTGAGAGGGACAATTAGGGCTGAACATTCGGGTTTGGATGCCGGCCATGAATTCTAGGACCCACTACGGGTGGTTTTCCTCCCGAGCTTTTTCTGACCTATAGCACTGTGGAGTACGCACTGGGCCGGAAAATGACGTTGGGGTGGCTAGGCCACCTCTAATTTTTTTTTCTTCTTTTTTATTTTTTTTATTATTTTTTTTATTTTTTAAAAAAATATCTTTTTCAAATTTTTAATTTTTTTAAAAAATAAAATAAAAAATTAATTATATGACACGTAGGGAAATTTAATTGGTCCACGTGGATTTTCGTTAAGACTTTTGATGAAATTTTAACGGAGATACTATTTCGGTTTTTATTAAAATCAGAAGTACCTCCTGTGATAAAAATGAAAACTTAAGGGACAAAAAGTAAAGAGTTCAAATCTTAGGGGGAGTTTTTAGTATTTAACCCTTATTATTATTATTATTATTATTATATGATGCTTATTTGCACCTGAAACATTTGCATGGAATTGAAACAAACGAGAGAGAGAAATTAGAAAGCCAAGACTTTTAGTTGAAACAGTTGCAAGAAGATGAGTATAAATTGCAAGAAGGGAAACTTGGAAAGAAGGCAACCTTTTACAGAAAACCAATAACGAGGAGTCTTGTTTTCTAATTTAAGTCAGCTTGTTCCTTATATATATATATATATATATATAAGGGACTTAATTGTAATTTACTTTTCTAAACTCATCAGGAAGAGGAAGATTAAAGTTGAAGAAATGTGGAGGTTTAATTATATATGCTCGAAGACTCCGATAGTTGTTGACACCTTCATCTTTTGTCTTTATTTTGCAACGACTTTGTCCCCATCCCCGAAGTTCAATAATGTATTCCTTACAATCACTCAATTGACTGAGTTACTTTGAAAGTAGAGATGTTAATTTGAGTTTGGGTGTTGGGTTTCGGATTTTGGGTTGCATTTCATCTTAATTTAACTCATTTAATTAAATAGTTAAAACTTTTTAATTATAACCCATTAATTCATGTTAGTTTCATATTGAATTTTCATGTTGTGTAAATTGTCAATTCTAAATGTTGCTTGTTAGGTTCAGATTATATGGATACATGAGTATAAGATTATGTGTGCATTTGAAATTGTGATTTCGTAAGAATAATCTGTGTTTTTAAAAGATATTGCAAAACATAAGATGTTTGGCATTGCGATTTAAAAAACACTTAATTTAAAATAGGAAAAAAATCTGCAATTTTAATAAGCAAACTAGGGGTGTTTATTTGAAAAAGTGCGAATTTAAATCAAAATCATGAATTCACATAACAAATATTTAATAAAAAAATACTTTTTAACATGTTTTAAAAAGTAGCAATTTCAAAAACGCTATTTTTAAAATCATACTTATTGAAATCGCAACCCCAAACGAACCCTATATAAGTTACCCTTAATCGAACTCATTTCATTTAGTAGGTCAAAGCCTCTAACTTTAACCCGTTAATTTTGTACTGAATTTATGTCGATCATACACTCTGTCAAAATTTGCTAGCTTATTTAAAAGCTGAAGTTTGGGTCTATGGAGCGGCTTCTTAAGGAATGTCTAATATCCTTGGCTTTAAAAGTCTAAACAAGAGATATCATATTGAAAAATTGCATCAAATAAATTTCAGCTCATCAATTTTTTTCCACGTGCCGTATTGTAATTGTTTTTTTTTTTTTTTTTAAAAAAAAAATTCCAATAAATGTAATATGAAGACATCAGGTTAGTCACCAAAATTATCATACCACTAATTACAATTTTATTATTTTTTCAAGAAAATAAGAAACAGACATGTTCAAATGGTATCTGGTTTTTCCCTTTTAGGAATCCTAGAGATTGCATAGTTTCTATCACAAGAGTTCATGTGAGATGCCATGGTTCGAGCTAGAATTGGATGAATATAAAAAATTTCAAAGAAAAAAAAAAAAAAAAAAAAACCTCCTTTAAGAAATGTCCATTGTTTCTCTTTTATATCATATTAAAAAAGGGGGAAAATTGCTCTGATAGAACAACCTCTCGAATACAATCAGGGGTAACCCCCATCCATAATCTATTCACTCCATGAGAGACTACCAATTTGGCTAGAATATGAGCTGCGTTATTAGCATCACGACTCACCACGTCCACTTTCCACTGGGTAAGGTTGCTCAAGAGCTGGTGCATGTCCTCCACAATGTGCCCAATTTTACTCCAGTTTGGTTCTCTTGAATTAATGGCTTCCACCACATTCCTTGCATCCCCTTCCAACTGGATCACAGTTAGCCCAAGCTCTAGTCCCCACTGTGTGGCCTGCACTCCCGCCCAAGCCTCCACAGCATCGGGATCCAAGAAACCCCGCCCCACTAGACATCATGCCGCCACCACAGCGCCCACCTCATCCCTTAAATGTATTATCTCCAATCCATTTAAAATAATATCAAGTATCTATATAACATTTAAAACGTTAGTCTAAATTAGTAAACTGCTATTAATGACCTTAAGAATTTAATATACATTTAAGATGTTTATATCTACTTGGCATTATTTTAAATGTGTTGGAAGATATTTCCTACAGACTCATTTGGAGGAAATTTTTATCTTTTTATTAAATAGAAGGATTGATTCAGAGAGTTAAAAAAGTTGATTTATCTCCATATAAAAATAAATAAATGATTAGCCTCTCAAATTTTTTTAACAAATTATCAGAATATTAATTAAATGATTAAATTTATTATTTTTTTATCAACTTAAATTTTTGAAATAATTAGTGATATAGTATGATATCAAAACAAAAATCATGAGTTCGAATATGAATTTATCAATTAATATTTCACATTAAATTATTAAATTTACAATTTTATAAACTTTTAGATAAATATTAATTTATTAATTATCAAAAATTTAAAAGTAATTATTGCAACAATTCTTTCCTTCTTGTGGCTGAAATCACTTCTACTAACTTTGAACAGGAGCTACTTCAGCCTGTAAGCGAATGATATATATACTCTAGAATAAAATCTATATAAAAAATGTATTATCTACAATTGGATTCAATTTTTATATTTTTGCATGAAAACTTGATTTTTATAGCATTATGTATATCAAAAAATCATAATATAACTTAAACCTCAAATGTACAATCAAAAAATTTCAAAAAATAAAAAAATAAAAAAACCAAATGTACTAAAAAAGAAAAATAAAAATAGCATGTCCAGTGGGATCCGGTTGGGCGACTCAAAATTTGGCAGACAATGTGTACCCAAACGAAACAATGTTTGGGCTAGACGGGCTTAAGAAGGATCCAGGGCCCAGGTTTCCAAGTGGCCTTTGGGTCATAGGAAAGTGATTTTGGGTGATGAGGAGCAAGGGGCGTGATCTTCAGTAATTGGCTAGTGGTGAAGTTCAAGAGGGAGACATGAAGCATTTTCCCTTAGAGCATTCACAGCAGTTCCATTGTATATGGTTCCTTCTCTAAGTTTTTAAAAAATGTTAAAAAAGTCATAAAAATTCACCCACAGCAGAGTCCATATATCACCTCTCAACATTAGGATTGATAAAGTGCAACCCAATGTATTGGATTGCCCTTGTGCTTAGTAAAATAAAATAAATAAAAAAAATAAAAAAACTCATTCTCTCTCCTAATCATTAAAAAAATAGATAAATAAAGAACTAAAAAAATAAAGAAAAGTAAAAACAAAAAATAATATTTAATTAATATAGGGAATGATAGAGGGAAGCTATTGTGGAGTGTGCGTAGATAGGAAAGAAAAAAAGTAGTTTTGATCCTTAAATTTAAGAAAAATGACAAAGAAGCTGCTGAGAATGCTTTAAACCATACTAATTAATTGGTGCACAAAGTGTCGTCATATACTTCCACCCTCCACTTTCACACGTCTCATTTCCACTCCAAGGAGTTGTGTCCAACTTTTTTCTTTTTTCTTTTTTCTTTTTTTTTTTTTTTAACAAGAGAAGGGGAAAGATACATCAAACCAACGCACGAATTGGGCAACTCAACAATAAGCTCAATACAACTAAATCAATGCTATTTTTTTTATTTTTTATTTATTTTTTATAAGAGAGGATCTTTCATATTCTTGATCTTGATGGAAGAGAGAATGGGAGACCCTATGAGAATGCTACCAAACACAAGGTGTGTAGCGACCCATTTTGTTAAAGCATGCACGTGATAATTGACACATTTAGAAACTTTCAAAGCATACCAGCTTTGAAAGGAAGCGAGATCTAATCTAATGTCAACAACATAAGAAACAAACTGCCAAGAAGAAAAAAGGAGAGGCTGATTCACAGTAAGAGTCACCAAAAGAGCATCCCCTTCTAGCAAAAAATGTCCAACACCCACAGAAACTGCCAACCAAGTATAAAGGAGACCAAAAAATGTCCAGCTAAATCCGTGCTATTACTACTAAAAGGAAGGGAATGTTGTAAGAAATTCTGTTTTAGGTATGACCTGTATGACACATATATTTATTGTAATTATAAAATGAATACAGTTACGTTGTTCAACGTAATTGTAATTATATATATATAATTACGGTGTTCAGTGATTTATTCTAAATAAAGATTATTTTGTGGAATCAAATATTTTGAATTGATTAGTGCTTTGAATCTTATTCCTTGATGGGAGGACTAAATAAGGAAACAATTTTGATTGAGGATCCCTAACCTATCTATAAATAAAGTATATGTATTCCATCTATTGGCACTGGTAGGCATAGGTCAGAAGATCTATCTTTCTTTATTGCAATGTTTACTTCCTAGTTCGTTTGAGCAAACATGGCTGGAGGTAATTCTAAATCTTTATTTCCGCTACATATTTTATAGCATTTAATGTTATATTCTAACATGTGGTATCAGAGCCACCTCTATGCTATTTTGTTCAACATTAAGTTATGTTGTTTTCAATGGTTATTGTGAACGTTCAGTTTTATATATGTTATTTGTTCACGCACTACTACAATAAGGCATGAGAATTTTTTGTCTCTTTTAAACAACTGTCTAGAATGCCTTATATATTAATGTTTGGTTTTGGTCTTTATTTTTGGTACATTGTATGTTTTGGACTAACTCCCTTTTGCCTCATTGAACCACCATTGGAGAGATCGAACCACCTTGTGTATGGTAGAAGGAACTTCGTGGGTGGCTGAGTTCTAGCCGCTAGTTGTGCACCGGTCCCCACCCCTCCCTCCCCACGAGGCGGTGTTGACTGCATAAAGTGAGCGGCGGCCTGTGACTCAAGGCAAAGGCAGCACTGTATGGGCTGCTTGTGAGTTGGACGACACCACGGCTTCCTTCCAGTCAGCTTCGTTTGGGGCTGCTGTGCGGTGGCCCATCACGACTTGTAACGGCCTCGATGGAAAAATCAATTAACTAATAATTGACCCCATGGTTCGTCTCTCAGCCCTATCCTTCATGGGACAAGACTCAAGGATCATAACCTCTCCTATACGAGAGACTTCAGAAGAAGACTTGTAAACAATAGGAATAGAGAGCAGTAACTAAAAAAACCACACATTCGTACACGAGAGTAAACATAATAACCTCATCATATAGATATGTCACCAGATGTATCGGTCAATAGACCATCATAACATATTACAAACCATAAGATAATTGTCTTACAAAAAGATAAAAAGATCAAATCCTAAGTTTGAGCAATGCCAAAGAGATGACAATCTCGATCATTGCCTCCCATGTGGTTCCTCCATCATCCCACATGGATGTCAGCCAAACAGGGTCCATGTCTTCAAAAACAACTCGGATCAAGTCCTGAGCAATCACCCAAGTTTAGTCCGTAGGCATCTGATGTGTGCCAAATAGTGCACATTTGGATCCCTTAATTTACATTGATTAATCTTTTAGCTATATTATAATCTAATGTTTTGTGTTAGTTTTGTGTTTTTAGTGTTTTGTAGGTTGTTGAAGGAAAATTGCATCTTTAAAGGAAAAAATGCAAAGTAAGAAAGCTGAAAAATAGACATATGAGGAAGTAGGATCGAGAGCACCATCCTGCGCTTGAGCGCATTTGCGCTCGATCCTAGCTGGGTTGCACTCGAGCGCCACCACCCTCACAAGCAAGTCATCAGCGTACGAGTGTTGCATTGTAGAAGGAAGAACACAAGCACGAGTGTGATCGAGCACACTAGCCATGTGATCGAGCGCACTCGTGCAATCAGAGTGCGGCCAGACTCATTTTTCAAGCCAAATTAGGTTTTCAGTCTTTATTTGGGCTGGGAGACAAACCTCAGAATTGCCTAGAATTGCTAGGGCTTTTAGGACTCTCCTAAGCCCTATAAATAAACATCTAAGATTTCAAGAAAAATAGACAATTTTGATCCACAACTTTTCTCTCTTTTTAGTTTAGTTTTTCTTTAGGTTTAGGTTTAGGTTTTATTTTCCATAATCATGTGGAGCTAAATTTTCAACTAAGGTTGAGGATGAAGTGATAAGTGCTAAAATATACATATTTTAGCCCCTTAATTTACATACGTTAATCTTTTAGCTTTGTTATTTTGTGCCGTTTTACTTCATTTTTGTATTTTCTGTCTTTTTATAGGTTTTTAAAGAAAATGAAGAATTTCTGAAAAAGCTACAAGCTAAATGGAAATTTCGGAAAAAGTTGAGCATGGGATCGATCGCAGCACCACTAGGCTCGAGCGCACTAGGCTCGAGCGCACTGTGCTCGAGCGTATCATTGACAAGATCGAGCCCAACCTTGCACTCGAGCACACATCTTTGGGATCGAGCGCCCAACTACGGCCAGTACTCCTCTTCCACATCAGTTTAGGTTTTCAAAGTCCTAGTTGCATTAGGACTTAAACCTCTAACTTTAATAGGTTTTCTAGGGTTTCTAGTGTTCTTCCAAACCTCTAACTTTAATAGGTTTTCTAGGGTTTCTAGTGTTCTTCCAAGCCTATAAATAGACCCCTAAACCTTCAGAAAAATACACAATTCTAGAGAGGAGAATTTGGAGACTACTTACAAGAGTCGTTTTTGGTTATTTCTTTTTCTTTTTAATTTAATTATGTGTAACTAACTCTTTAGTTATAGACTAGATTAAAGCCCTAATCATGTCATTTTAGGATTTCAATATTGGCGCATTTGTTACATTCATATTTTGGTGTATTAAAATTAGTTATTTTCTGGTTGATTGAATTCCTCATGTGAATGTGCCTGATCATCATATGCATGTGTTTGGATATGTTATTTAAGTCAATTTGGATGATCAAATCCTGGGCTTAATAAAGTGATAAAAGAATCTCATCACAGTTTCTTGGGTTAATCAACATAGAAAACCAGGAGTAGATACCACGCCCTAGGCTTCATGTGTTTGTCGATTTCCATAGATTTATGCTTCCCTAAAGAACAACTTAGTGGATACCATGCTAAATCCTTTGGGGAAGAAAAAAATTAGAGTAGATACCTTGCCTAATTCATTACTTAGGGAGATCAATAGCTTAAGGAGTAGATACCATGCCCTTAGGTTGGCAAGCATTAAATATATCGGTATGATTATGACATTGGCATATTGTTATCTTATTTAGTCTGATTAGTGGTGGATATCAAAACTTTAACCTTTTTATTATCTTTATCTCTTTCAACATATCAATTTTGTGACCATTCTGTTATTTTAATTTGAAAATTAAATCTAAGCAAAATCAAAAATCCTCGTGGTAATGATCTCGTACTTGCACCCTATACTATTATTTTGATCTCGTGCACTTGCGAGTAAAATGTACGAAGTATTTGCCTATAAAGCGAAGCTTGATAGGAGCTTGAGCTAAGAGAATAGATTTAGGTGGGTATTTGGCATAACATGAAGCTTCATAAATGAAGAGCAATATTATTCTCATGTAAGTTAATGTTATCCAATTTTATTGAGTTTTTATTTCAATTGTTTTACTTTAAATCAAGTTGTGGAGTGATTCAAGAATACATTTGATGATTTGAAATAATTTCACATAATTGATTGCTTGGGTTTTTAATTTATAAAAAATTAGATATCCCTTGTAATTTGTTCTACGGATACAATTGATGTTTTGATTTAAATTGGATATCTTGCTATGATTTACGGATACACTTGATGATTTGATTTAAATTTGATTTCTTTAGTTATTCGTGTAAAAGAATGGATACATGGAATGATTTTGATTAATTCTTTGAAAGAAAGTAAAACATACCTAAGATTTATTGTGAGAACTTTGGATAACATTGATGAACATGAGATGTGTTGCTATGATTTGGAGTGGATTCCATAACCTTAGTACTTTATCTTTTGATTATTTTTATCTTATTTAGTTTATATTTTCTTTACGTTTAAAAACCAAAATTCAAACCTCTTCTGGAACTAGGTTAGGATTACATTAGTTTATATATAATTTTGTTCTTCAAAAAAAATATTCCCTATAGAATCAACCTCACACTTGCAACTCTTTATTACAAACGATTCGTTCACTTGTGAGTATTGGCACCGTTGTTGGGGAATTGTTTATTTTTTGAAACCAATTTATTTCTAATTTAGTTTTATTCTTCTACTAGTTATAATTAGGATTTTATTTTTCTGCAATTTGTTTTGTTTTATTCGTGTTACTAATAAAAAAAAAAAAAAAGATTGTTCTTGTTGTTTTTTGTTTTGTTTGGCTTGTTTTACAGTTCTGCCGCAACACCTTCCGCACATCAGCGCGATCAAGCGCACTCATAGTAAAAGCAGCAGTTCCGTAGATCTTTGCCAAAAATTTATTTTTGGTCCTTTTTGTGAGTTTTTAAATTTTAGTTTTATTTTATTTTTTGTTAGTTAGTCATTTTTTTTTTTGTTTTAGTTTATTTTATTTAAAACTAAAAAAAAAAATAATTAAAAAAAAAAAATTGGTTAATGTTTTATGTGGGATATTTGCATGCTAAAAAGTGAGGGGGAAGCATGAATTTTCATTTTAATGATTTTAATGCATCTCATAGTTATAAGACACCAGCTCCTACCAACTACCCTCAAATTTTTTACCCACATAATCCATGTTCATATTGTTCTAATCCTTATCATCATTATAGTGATTGTCCATCATGGGGACAAGCTTCTAATTTTTCATATGAGCAAATGAACATCAGTTTCTCCAATCCAGGGTTTGATTCAAATTCCAATTATTACAACCCGGACTGGAGCAACCAATCTAATTTCTCATGGTCAGCTCAAGCTACAAGAAATTATGCTCACCAATTTGGTGAATTGCACCATTCAGAATATCCGCAGTTCGATCATCAAGCTCAACCTCTTGTTTATCAGTCTACCACTCAAGTGCCACAGCCTCCACCACAATCATCACTGGAAGCCATGATGAAAACATTAATAGAAAAAGTCGACCAGTCCAACTCCCAAGCTATACAAGAGCTAAAAGATTTCACCAAACAAACCCTACAAGAAGTGGGTCAAGAGCTCAAAGATGCAAATACTCATGCTACCGTAGGGATGGAAGAATGGATTGGCCAGAATGAAAATGAACGCCCATCTGAACATCAACTTGACCAAATGACTCAATATTGGGACAATGAGAGCATAGAGGATAACAATAAAGAAGAAGAGTTTCAAAGTCAGTTGAAGGCTCAAGGACACTACATGATTGATGAGGATGAGTCCAGAAATTCTTATCATGAGCATGTCCAAGCCACCTCCAACTTTGAAAGAGAGGAAAGTGCTACAAGAAATTATCTTCCTAAAGATGAGAAAATTGTGGATAACAAAGATGAGCACGCAGAGCAAGTTGAGCATGCTCAAGTCACCACCACGCTTGAGAGTGAGAAAATTGTTGATAACATTGAGGAGGAAAAAAGAAGAAGAAGAAGTTGAGCACCCTGAGCAAATTGAGCACCATGAGAACAGTGAGCCCCCAACAAATCCTGATCTGCCCAGTGACATGGAAGTGAGTACTAAAGCTCATGCCTGCATCACTGTCCCTCTTAAGACACATCAAGAGCCCAAAGCTTCATCGCCTAAATGTCTCAAAGAGCCATCTTATATCAAGATACTCAAGGACTTGTACACACAAGCACACAATTCTAGGAACCACTTTCCTAAGAAGATCCTTTGAAGCAAACTAGTCTACATAAGATGGCAACACATCCTTCCAGAGTGCTATGAAGTTTTGAAGAAAAATGGGTGGAAGGGATTGGTTGGACACCCGTATGATCGGGGAAAGCGCTGCAAAGTTTTTTCCTCCAGTTTATTTTCTGCACTTCACTCCACAAATTCTTTCTTTCCTTTTTCATTATATTGCATTTCTTTTTATTTGTTTTTGTTTCTAACAACAATTAATCTTTTGATGTTTTGTTTCTGTGAAAAAATATTGATGTTAGTTTTCGTTGACAAGTGTTTTGGTGTTTAAGTCTGGGGGACGCCCTAGCCTTGTTCACACTCAGACTTCCTTACTTTCGGTAATGTATTTCTATACTACACATTGAGGGCAATGTGTAATTTAAGTTTGGGGGTATGGAAAAACACATTGTCTGTTTATTTTTGTTCTTATTTGTTTATTTTTATTTGTCATTTTGTCTTAAAAAAATTTTTAAAAAAAAAAAAAAATTGTGCTATGATGTTGTCAAGTTTGAGTTAAACTGTAACTGTGATTTGCATTTCATTAGCTTGTTTAAAGGGTTGAACACATCATTATGTCATTAGAAGTTTGAGTCATTTGACT
>NC_081543.1:21961946-21972017 GCF_901000735.1 Corylus avellana | reverse complement strand
ATACAATTGATGTTTTGATTTAAATTGGATATCTTGCTATGATTTACGGATACACTTGATGATTTGATTTAAATTTGATTTCTTTAGTTATTCGTGTAAAAGAATGGATACATGGAATGATTTTGATTAATTCTTTGAAAGAAAGTAAAACATACCTAAGATTTATTGTGAGAACTTTGGATAACATTGATGAACATGAGATGTGTTGCTATGATTTGGAGTGGATTCCATAACCTTAGTACTTTATCTTTTGATTATTTTTATCTTATTTAGTTTATATTTTCTTTACGTTTAAAAACCAAAATTCAAACCTCTTCTGGAACTAGGTTAGGATTACATTAGTTTATATATAATTTTGTTCTTCAAAAAAAATATTCCCTATAGAATCAACCTCACACTTGCAACTCTTTATTACAAACGATTCGTTCACTTGTGAGTATTGGCACCGTTGTTGGGGAATTGTTTATTTTTTGAAACCAATTTATTTCTAATTTAGTTTTATTCTTCTACTAGTTATAATTAGGATTTTATTTTTCTGCAATTTGTTTTGTTTTATTCGTGTTACTAATAAAAAAAAAAAAAAAAAAAAAAGATTTTTCTTGTTGTTTTTTGTTTTGTTTGGCTTGTTTTACAGTTCTGCCGCAGTACTTTCCGCACATTAGCACGATCGAGCGCACTCACAGCATAGGCAGCAACTGCAACAGTTCCGTAGATTTTTGCCAAAAATTAATTTTTGGCCCTTTTTGTGAGTTTTTAAATTTAAATTTTATTTTATTTTATTTTTTGTTAGTTAGTCGTTTTTTTTGTTTTAGTTTATTTTATTTAAAACTAAAAAAAAAAAAAAAAAAAATTTAAAATATTGGTTAATGTTTTATGTGGGATATTTGCATGCTAAAAAGTGAGGGGGAAGCATGAATTTTCATTTTAATGATTTTAATGCATCTCCTAGTTATAGGACACCAGCTCCTACCAACTACCCTCAAAATTTTTACCCACATAATCCATGTTCATACTGCTCCAATCCTTATCATCATTATAGTGATTGTCCATCATGGGGACAAGATTCTAATTTTTCATATGAGCAAATGAACACCAGTTTCTCCAGTCCAGGGTTTGATTCAAATTTCAATTATTACAACTCGAACTGGAGCAACCAATCTAATTTCTCATGGTCAGCTCAAGCTACAAGAAATTATGCTCACCAATTTGGTGAATTGCACCATTCAGAATATCCGTAGTTCAATCATCAAGCTCAACCTCCTGTTTATCAGTTTACCACTCAAGTGCCACAGCCTGCACCACAGTCATCACTGGAAGCCATGATGAAAACATTAATAGAAAAAGTCGACCAATCCAACTCCCAAGCGATACAAGAGCTAAAAGATTTCACCAAACAAACCCTGCAAGAACTGCGTCAAGAGCTCAAAGATGCAAATACTCATGCTACCGCAGGGATGGAAGAATGGATTGGCCAGAGTGAAAATGAACACCCATCTAAACATCAACTTGACCCAATGACTCAATATTGGGACAATGAGAGCATAGAGGATAACAATAAAGAAGAAGAGTTTCAAAGTCAGTTGAAGGCTCAAGGACACTACATGATTGATGAGGATGAGTCCGGAAATTCTTATCATGAGTATGTCCAAGCCACCTCCAACTTTGAAAGAGAGGAAAGTGCTACAAGAAATTATCTTCCTAAAGATGAGGAAATTGTGGATAACAAAGAGGAGCACGCAGAGCAAGTTGGGCATGCTCAAGTCACTGCCACACTTGAGAGCAAGAAAATTGTTGATAACATTGAGGAGGAAGAAAAAGAAGAAGAAGTTGAGTACCCTGAGCAAGTTGAGCACGATGAGAATAATGAGCCACCAACAGATCCTGATCTACCTAGTGACATGAAAGTGAGTACTGAAGCTCCTAGCTGCATCACTGTCACTCTTGAGACACATCAAGAGCCCAAAGCTTCATCGCCTGAATGTCTCAAAGAGCCATCATATGTCAAGATACTCAAGGACTTATGCACACAAGCACACAAATCTAGGAACCACTTTCCTAAGAAGATCCTTCGAAGCAAGAAATTCTATATAAGATGGCGAAATATCCTTCCAGAGGGGTATGAAGTTTTAAAGAAGAAGGGGTGGAAGGGATTGGTTGGATATCCGCATGATAGGGGAAAGCACTATAAAGTTTTCTCCTCTAGTTTATTTTCTGCACTTCACTCCACAAAATTCTTTATTTCCTTTTTCATTACATGGTTTTATTTTTGTTTTTGTTTATAAAGGCAATTAATCTTTTGAAGTTTTGTTTCTATGAAAATATTGCTGTTAGTTTTGATGACAGGTGTTTTGGTGTTTAAGTTTGGGGGACGCCCTAGCCTTGTTCACACTCAGATTTCCTTACTTCCGGTAATGTATTTCTATACTACACATTGAGGTCAATGTGTAATTCAAGTTTGGGGGTATGAAAAACACTTTGTCTGTTTATTTTTGTTTTTATTTGTTTATTTTTATTTGTCATTTTGTGTTAAAAAAAATTGAAAAAAAAAAATTGTGCTATGTTGTTGTCAAGTTTGAGTTACACTGTAACTGTGATTTGCATTTCATTAGCTTGCTTAAAGAGTTGAACACATCATTATATCATTTGAAGTCTGAGTCCTTTGACTTATTTTTGGGTAAAAGAGATTTTACTTGTTTTGAGATAAATTTTTAGGAGCACATTAGCATATTTTCTGTGAGGTATGATGTTTAAGCTTAAGCTTGTTCTCTTTGAGATTTGTTGGATGACCTATTGATGAATAACCATTGGCTTGCAAGATATAAAATAAATAAATAAAAAATAAAAGAAAGATCATGTTGAGTTTTTCATTGAGTAACCGGACCTCTTGCCTCATTAAGCACTGAGTGTTCGCGTTAAAAGGTGTGAAGTTCAGTGTTGATTTATGATATGGCTAATCTGACTTTGTAGCCTTTTTGACTTAAGTTAATAAGCCCTTAGGGATGTTTTACATCTAGTGTCCTGAAACCACCTGGCTTGGGAGTCATTGGCCTAACACTTGTTATATGGGTCAATTAGAAAGCTTAAGGGAGTTAGACATTGCAGAGCCTATAAAAAAAAAAGAAAAAAAATGCATATCTTGCCTTGGTTGTTTCATTTGATAGAGATTTTTACAAATTTTATAGAGCTTGTATTGAGTTTAAACTGAAAGCTTCATGATTGTATGCTAATTACACTTTACATTTTTCAGAACATATGAGGTCTCAGTTGTCCATTTATGAGTGATTTGATTCTGGATTTCCTTTTGACTGTTATGATGGTGTTTACCTTTCTAAGTTTGCTCATGAATAAGAACCATGGTTTATATGAAATTTCTTTCTTGTTAACAACATAGTGCACAATGTTTATGGGTATCATTCCTGTTAAGCCCTTACGAGACTTCACTCGTCCACTAGGGATGCCTAGGGGTTTAAAAGGCTTGTTGCATATGCTAAATGCAATCGTTTCTTCCACAAAAGAGGATTTATGTTTCTTGCTTTCATTTTATTTTTCGTTTTGTTTTGCTAAGGGACTAGCAAAATATAAGTTTGAGGGTGTTTGATAAGTGCCAAATATTAGATATTTGGACCCCTTTATTTACATTAGTTAATCCTTTAGACAAGTTGTTATTTAATATTTTGTGTTAGTTTTGTGTTTTTAGTGTTTTGTAGGTCATTAAAGAAAAACTACAACTTTAAAAGGAAAAATGCAAAGTTTGGAAGAAAGCATACTTTGAGAAGACCTAGATGAGATGGGGTTAAGATCAACCGAATCCAAGAAAAAGGTTAAATCGGATTAAAAATCAGATTAAGTTGGATAAAAGATCAGATTGGATAAGATTTCGGATCGGATTCAAATTCAGATTCTGTATACGTCTCAATATTTTGACCGTAATGTTTCGGTCAAATATCGGATTGAAGTGATTCAAGCTGCATTAGAAAGCTAATTCAAAATACTACAATTTGTTGTGAAATAGGATTTTCCTAATTCGGACGGTTACTATGCCAAAATTGCCCCACAATTAAAGGACACAAATCTAGACGAATCCTATTCCGATTTCAGACTTCTATTTTGACTGGGAGACAGACTTCCGAATTATCTAGGTTTAATAAGGTTTTTAGGACTTTCCTAAACCTATAAATAGTCTTCTTTGCATTCAATAAAATAGACAAAAGTCCAGAGAGCAAAATTTTACAGTTTTTCTCATTTTAGTTTAGGTTTTCTTTAGTTTATGTTTTATTTTTATGTGGAGCTAATTCCCAACTAAGGTTGGGGATGAAGCCTCACTGATGAAAAGCGACATCACTTTTATGTAAGTCTTTATTTATCCGATTTTATTGAGTTTTATATTTCAATTGTTTTACTTGTAATCAATGTGTGGAGTGATTCTTGGATATCCCTTGTGATTCAAGGATACATGTGATGATTTGAGATAATTTCATATGATTGATTGCTTGGTTTTTAACTCATAAAAATTGGATATCCCTTGTGATTTGTTCTACGGATACATCTGGTGTTTCAATTTAATTTGGATTCCTTTTGTGATTTGGTCAATGAATGGATACATGAGATAGTTTTGATTAATTCTTTGAAGCATAGTAAAACATACATAAGATTTAAATTGTGAGAACTTCGGATAAATATTGATGAACATGGAGTATGTTGTTATGATTTGGTGAGTGTGGATTCCTAAACCTTAGTTTTTACGTTTTGTTTTATTTTATTTAGTTTATGTTTATCTTTTAATTTTAAAAACTAAAATTTAAAACCCTTTTGGAACTAGGTTAGGATTTAATTAGTTTAGATTTAAATTTCTCTTTAAAAAATACAATTTTCTGGGGTTCGATCTCGCACTTGCTTGCACAGGCCATGATGCTTGCACAGGCCATTGCTGCAGAAATGTGGTCCTCATTCAATTATTTGTCGTTACCATTACCAGTTCTATTGCCATTAGAATTAATCTTCTGTTTATTTGAACTTCAAATGTTAACATAAGTGGTTTTGTTGCACGGACTGCAACAAAATTCATTATGCTTTGTAAAATTTTGTAGTTCATGGAAATCAAAAGTTTCTAGACTCATTGCTGAATGTTGTAAGGATGATAACATTGATATAAGATGGGTACAACATATGCATATTCTCACATAGTATCAATTAAAAAAAAAAGATGTTGCAGCCAATCAGTTGTGTCAGCTGAAATGTTCCATAATATTTGGGAAGGATGTTGTAGAGCTCTAGTAGCAACAAATACTAATTACCAAGGACAGGTTGCATCTTGGGTATTGGTTTCTCAGCACTGGCTGATTGTGTGAAAAGCATAAGCCAGATTTTTATGTAGCATCTTTGGAATTGGCCTCTTCATCATACGATACTTGGTTCCATGCGAGAGATTGTTAATTACTGTGTTAGTATACAGGTGATGTTCCATTACATGTAAAAAACAAAAAATTCCAGTACAATAAGCAAACGGAAGATCAAATCATATATATTCATTCTGTAAATATATAAGGCTTCTAAACTTTCAGCGGTAGCAAGAGAACCAGGCTTAGCAGAACATGCTCATCATTCCAGACAAATTTGCTTTTGATCTCTTGAAATGAGTGATTAAGTATAGTCAATTACTGTATAGATATATGTTAGTGTTCCTCTGGTGTAGTAAAAAAAAAAAAAAAACAAAAAACAAAAACTTGTTGTGCAAATTTATTTAACTCGCAAGTGCACGAATCAATTGTAGTTTAATGGATTGCAAGTGCGAGGTCGAACCCACAGAGAATTGTATTTTTGAAAGAAAAATTTAAATCTAAACTAAATAAATCCTAACCTAGTTCCAAAAGGGTTTTAAATTTTGGTTTTTAAAATTAAAAGATAAACATAAACTAAATAAAATAAAACAAAAGGTGAAGACTAAGGTTTAGGAATCTACACTCACCAAATCATAACAACATACTCCATGTTCATCAATATTTATCCGAAGTTCTCACAATTTAAATCTTATGTATGTTTTATTATACTTCAAAGAATTAATCAAAACCATCCCATGTATCCATTCATTGACCAAATCACAAAAAGAATCCAAATTCAATTGAAACACCAGATGTATCCGTAGAACAAATCACAAGGGATATCCAATTTTTATGAGTTAAAAACTAAGCAATCAATCATATGAAATTATCTCAAATCATCACATGTATCTTTGAATCACAAGAGATATCCAAGAATCACTCCACACATTGATTACAAGTAAAACAATTGAAATATAAAACTCAATAAAATCGGATAAATAAAGACTTACATAAAAGTGATGTCGTTTTTCATCGGTGAGGCTTCATCCCCAACCTTAGTTGGGAATTAGCTCCACATAAAAATAAACCTAAACTAAAACGAGAAAAATTGTAAAATTTTGCTCTCTGGACTTGTGTCTATTTTCTTGAATACAAAGAAGTCTATTTATAGGTTTAGAAAAGTCCAAAAAACCTTATTAAACCTAGATGATTCGGAAGTCTGTCTCTCAGTCAAAATAGAAGTCTGAAATCGGAATACGATTCGTCTAGATTTGTGTCATTTAATTGCGGGGCGATTTTGGCATAGTAACCGTCTGAATTAGGAAAATCCTATTTCACACAAATTGTAGTATTTTGAATTAGCTTTCCAATGCTGCTTAAATCACTTCAATCCAATATTTGAGCAAAAAGTTACGGTCAAAATACGTATCCAGAATCTGAATTTGAATCCGATCCGAAATCTTATCAAATATGATCTTTTATCCAACTTAATCTGATTTTTAATCCGATTTAACCTTTTTCTTGGATTCGGTTGATCTTAACCACATCATCTAGGTCTTCTCAAAGTATGTTTTTTTTTCCAAACTTTGCATTTTTTCCTTTAAAGTTGTAGTTTTTCTTTAATGACCTACAAAACACTAAAAACACAAAACTAACACAAAATATTAAATAACGACACAACTAAAGGATTAACTAATGTAAATAAAGGGGTCCAAATATGTAATATTTGGCACTTATCAAGTATATTAAAATTTTTACAATAAGTTTTTGGCATTGTTACCCGGGATTTGTTTGATTTTTGAAAACAATTTATGTCTAAATTAGTTTCATCTTTGTACTAGTTATGATTAGGATTTTAATTTTGCAAAAGAATTGGAGTTCAAAGTTCCAAAAACCCAGAAAACACGAATTTTGACAAAGTATGGCACCCCCGACACGTCTCCGTATGTTTACAATATAAAAGAATGAGATTGATAAGCTAATTTTAGGGTTTCAGTGTTGCTAGGTTGGCCAAGTGCGCTCGATCACTCTCTAAGCGTGATCGATCGCACTCGAGCATGCACTTTCCAATTTCGATGGGCATGAGTGCGCTCGATCACACTATATGTGTGCTCGAGCGCACTACTTACGGAATTAGCCAAATCTTGTGAAATATGACTTTGTAGATCTTTGAGTTAGGTTTCCAATGACACTAAACTCGCTTCAATCCAAGCTCTATAACTTTAGATATGGCATTTTTAGTGGGATTCGTCGTCGATCCAAATTTGTTGACAATGCTCCTTGAAGTGTCTTAAACCCCAGAATTAATGGATTTTCCCTTTAAAGGCGTCGTTTTCCCTTAGCAACCTACAAAATATTAAAACACCAAAACTAACCAAAACATCAGAAAATAATAAGGGTAAAGGCTTAGCAAATGCAAATTAAGGGGGTCTACATATGCAATATTTGGCACTCATCAAATACCTCCAAAATTACATTTTGCTAGTCCCTTAGCAAAACAAAATGAAAAGCAAGATGAAAATAAGAAACATACGTCCGCTGTCGTGGGAGAGATGATTGCATTCAGCATATGCAACAAGCCTTTTAAACCCCTAGGCATCCCTAGTGGACGAGTGAAGTCTCGTGAGGGTTTAACAGGAATGATACCCACAAACATTGTTAGTGCTATTTCATTGAAAAGAATAAAGTTTCACACAAACCATGAATCTCATTCATAAGCAAGCTTAGCAAGACAAATACTATCATCACAATCATTAGGGAACCCAACATCAAAGAACTCATAAATGGATAGTTGAGACAAAAAATGCTCTGATAGGTGCAAAGTGAAATTAGTATACAGTCATGAGGCTTCAATTTATTCTTAAGATAAATACCTCAAAATTCGTTGGAATCCCTATCAAATGAAACAACCAAGGCAAGATATGCATTTATTTATTTATTTTTTGTGTAGGCTGTGCAATGCTTAGCTCCCTTAAGCTTTCTAATTGACCCATGTAACGAGTGTTAGGCCAATGACTCCTAAACCAGATGGTTTTAGGGCACTAGATGTAAAACATCCCTAAGGGCTTAATGACTTAAGTCAAAAAGGTTACGAAGCGAAACTAGCCATAC
Source organism: Corylus avellana (assembly GCF_901000735.1). NCBI lineage: Eukaryota > Viridiplantae > Streptophyta > Magnoliopsida > Fagales > Betulaceae > Corylus > Corylus avellana. The sequence continues at coordinate 21,963,588 of NC_081543.1, read as the reverse complement.
AATCAACCAATCTTGAGTTTTACATCTTTTTACACGAACACGCAATGCTTAATGAAGCAAGAGGAACGGTTACTCAGTGAGGACTCAAAATGATGATTTTTTAATTTTTTTTGTTTTTGTTTTTGTTTTGTTTTTTTTTTTTTTTTAATTTCCATGCCAAGGTTATTCATTAACAAATCATCCAACAAATCTCAAGATACACATGATTCAGTTCAAATTTCATACCTCACAGACTCTATGCTAATGTGCTCGTGATAATCAACTCAAAACAAATGAAGTCTCTCTAACCCAAAAATGAGTCAAAGGATTCAGATTGATTCCTAATGACATGATGGTGTGTTCAAAATGTTAAACAAGCCAATGAAAATCAAATCACAGCGACAGCTAACTCATGCTTAACAATAGCATAACAATTTTTTTTTTACACAAAATAAACAGACAAAATAAAACAAACAAACAGAGTGTTGTTCCACACCCCCAAACTTAAATGATACATTGTCCCAATGTGACAAGAGATACAATACCATGGGATGAGGAACCGGAGTGTGGAAAGGCCAAGGCGCCCCCCAAACTTGAACACCACGACACCTGTGAACAACTAACATCAATCTTTTCTCATAGGAACAAACATCAAAAGGTTAATTGCTGTTAGAAACAAAAAATAAAATAAAATAACACAAGAAAAGAACTCGGAAATGAAATGTGGAAAATAAAAGAGAAAGAATACCACACTTTCCCTGATCATTTGGGTGTCAAACCAATCCCTTCCACCATTTCTTCTTCAGAATTTGATGTCTCTCTGGAAGAAAGTTTTGCCATCTTATGTAGCCAACTTGCTTACTCCGAAAGATTTCCTTAGGACACCTACTCCTAGATTTGCGCCCTTGTGTACAAGATTCCTTGAAGATCTCGACATAAAATGGCTTTTCGAGACATTGAAAAGATGAAGCTTGTGGTCCATGTTGTGTCTCAAGAGGGATTGTGATGAAGGAATGAGTTTCAGTACTCATTTCCGTATCGTTGGACAGATTTGGGAGCTCAATTTGCTCCCGGTGCTCAACTTGCTCCAAGTGCTCCTCTTTCTCTTCCTCCTCATTATCAATGATGAGAAGCTTAGCTATTGATGAAGATGTGTTAGGGAATGATATCTCATTGGTTTCCCCATTCTCAGTCCGCATCTCAGGAGTGGGATCCAATAAGGCCTTGGCTTGCTCATGTACCATGTCAAGATCCAAATCAAATTCAAACTGAGCAAAACACTCTTTTAAAGGATCCTCTAGACTTGGCTCATTAAAAATCTTAGCTTGCTCAAGGAACTTGTCAAGATCTAGATCGCATTCAAATTGAGCAAAATGCTCATCCAATGGATCATCAAGATTTGGCTCATTAGAAGTATCAGTGTGACAATTCTAAGTCCCTTTAGGGTATTTTTAGTTGACTCATAGATTTTTAAAAAGGGGTTGGCATAGGTTAACAATGAGAATGGACGAATTAAAATAATAATAATAATAATAATAATAATAATAATAATAATAATAATAATAATAATAAAAAAATAGTAAAATATAAATAATAAAATAAAGAAGAATATATATATATATTGCAAGCCCTAGGCGCCGACTACAAAGGAAAACCTTAAGCT
>NC_081543.1:21954807-21961846 GCF_901000735.1 Corylus avellana | reverse complement strand
AAACATTTTTTTTTAATTAAAAAAAAATAAAAAAAAAATTAATATATGTGCCACGTGTCGACGTCTGATTGGTCCACGTGTCAGTCTAACGGTCAACTAACGGATGGACTAATTTGGTCACTTATCAAAACCACAGGGACCTCCTGTGATAAAAATGAAACCCCAAGGGGGAAAAAATAAAGTTGTGAAACCCCAGGGACTAATTTAGTATTTAACCCTTTTATTAAATAGAAGGATTGATTCAGAGAGTTAAAAAAGTTGATCTATCTCCGTATAAAAATAAATAAATGATTAGCCTCTAAATTTTTTTTAACAAATTATTAGAATATTAATTAAATGATTAAATTTATTATTTTTTTATTAAAATTTTGAAATAATTAGTGATATAGTATGATATCAAAACAAAAATCATGAGTTCGAATATTAATTTATCAATTAATATTTCACATTAAATTATTAAATTTACAATTTTATAAACTTTTAGATAAATATTAATTTATCAATTATCAAAAATTTAAAAGTAATTATTGCAACAATTCTTTCCTTGTGGCTGAAATCACTTTTACTAACTTTGAACAGGAGCTACTTCAGACTGTAAGCGAATGATATATATACTCTAGAATAAAATCTATATAAAACATGTATTATCTACAATTGGATTCAATTTTTATATTTTTGCATGAAAACTTGATTTTTATAGCATTATGTATATCAAAAAATCATAATATAACTTAAACCTCAAATGTACAATCAAAAAATTTCAAAAAAAAAAAAAAAAAAACCAAATGTACTAAAAAAGAAAAATAAAAATAGCTTGTCCAGTGGGATCCGGTTGGGCGACTCAAAATTTGGCAGACAATGTGTATCCAAACGAAACAATGTTTGGGCCAGACGGGCTAAAGCAGGATCCAGGGCCCAGGTTTCCAAGTGGCCTTTGGGTAATAGGAAAGTGATCTTGGGTGATGAGGAGCAATGGGCCTGACCTTCAGTAATTGGTTAGTGGTAAAGTCAAAGAGGGAGACATGGAGCATTTTCCCATAGAGCATTCACAGCAATTCCATTATATATGGTTCCTTTTCTAAGTTTAGAAAAAATGTAAAAAAAGTCACAAAAATTCACCCACAGCAGAGTCCCTATATCACCTCTCAACATTAGGATTGATAAAGTGCAACCCAATGTATTGGATTGCCCTTGTGCTTAGTAAAATAAAATAAATTAAAAAATTAAAAAGACTCATTGATACTCAAGGACTTGTGCACCCAAATGCGTAAATCTAGGAACCACTTTTCTAAGAAGATCATTCGAAGCAAGCAAGTTGGCTACATAAGATTGCAAAACATCCTTATAGAGTGCTATGAAGTTTTGAAGAAGAAAGGATGAAAGGGATTGATTGGACATCCGAATGATTGGGGAAAAGGGTTGTAAAGTTTTCTTTTCTAGTTTATTTTCTACACTTCACTCTATGTTGTGTCAAATACCACCTAAATTAATAAACAATATTCGGTACGTTTTATTTGCAAGTGCACAAGACCAAAACGATAGTATAGCAGACAAATACGAGATCATTCCCACGAGGATTGGTAATTTTGCTTGGAAGTAATTTCCTATTTAATTAAAGGAATTAGACTAAATGTCACATGTTTAATTTAATAATAAAATAAACTAAAAGATTAACTAAGACTAAAAAGGATTAGGGTTTTGAAATCCACAGCTAACCATACTCATATAAGATTAACAATATGCAACCGTTCCAATTATATCAAGATACCCAATGTTTGCCAACCTAAGGACATGGTATCTACTCCAGCTATTGATTTTCCTAAGCAACGAATTAGGCATGGTATCTACTTTAATTATTTTCTCTCTAAAAGGATTTAGCATTACACTAAATTGTTTTTCAAGAAAGCATAAATCTATAAAAATTGACAACCACATGAAGCATAGGGCATGGAATCTACTCCCAGTTTCCCATGTTGATTAATCGAAGAACCTATGATGGAGTTCTTTTGTCACTCTATTATGCTCAGGACTCGGTCATCCAAATTGACAGAAATAACAAATCCAAATCCAAACACAGGTCTATGTTTGTCAAGCACATTCATATGAAGAATTTAATTAAATAGGAAATAATCAAGTTAAATATTAAAAATATAATTGTAGCAAAAACACCAATATTGCAATCATACAGAGACATAATTAGGGCTTCAAACTAGCCATAATTAAAATACTAACTACATAATAAAATAAATGGGGAAGAGAAGAAAAACCCAAAACTCTTATTGATCTAGCCTTCAGTTCTTTATCTCGAGCTTGTGTTTGATTCTCCCTTCTTCTCCCCCTCTATTTGGAGGAATAGAGGATCTATTTCTAGGCTTAGGAATGACCTTGGACGTTCAGAAGCATCCAATCAACTCACAAATCGAGTTGAAATTGGATTTAGAGTTAGAAACTGTGTGGAACCGTGTCTTCAGTTTCCCAGTGCACAAGTGCACTCGATCGCATGCCTGGGATCGATCCCTTGGCTTGGGTGCTCGAGCGCAAGTCTACGCTTGCTCCTGGCTGTGTGCGCAATCAAGCGCTGCTGTGCTCGATCCTAGCAGTGCTGCTATCTTGTCTTTTAAGTCCGAGACTTGCCAGAAATACTTCATTTTCTTCCAAACCCTGAAATCTACTAGAAAACTCGAAAAAAAAAAAAAAAATCAAATAATAACAATACTAAGAGATTAACATATGTGAATTATGGGGCTAGAATATGAAATGTTTAGCACTTATCACACCCTCAAACTTACATATTGCTAGTCTCTTAGCAATTCAAAACTGAAAATAAAAACAAATGTAAAAACAAAAAGATAAATCATTCTTTCGTTGTACGATTGCATTTAGTGTATGCACCAAGCCTTTTAAACCCATAGGCATCCTTAGAGGACGAGTGAAGTCTCGTGAGGGTTTAACATGAATGTTACCCACAAACATTATGTAAACATGTTATCCCCAAAAATGCAACATTATAAAATCATAGTTATCATTCATTAACAAACTTAATACAACAAACTCCATCTTCACAATTCCAAGAAATTAAGAGTCACTCTCCCTCACATGTCATTATGAGATATCACAAGATTCAGCTAGTGTGCAGTGAACTTAACATATAGTCATGAGGTCTTTAAAAACTAATCTCAATCATGCATGTATCAATACTCTAAATTCATTAGACTTCCCATTGGATGTAATAACCAGGGCATAACTTTCTTTTCTTTCTTTTTGGCCAGGCTGTGCAAAGCTTAGTTCCCTTAAGCTTTCTAATTGACCCATATAGTGAGTGTTAAGCTAATGACTCCTAAACCAAATAGTTTTAGGGCATTAGGTGTAAAGACACCTATAAGGACTTACTAACTCTGATGCGAACCTCAATCGACACGCTTTGAGACCCAACAAACAATATTGGAAATTAACCTAGGAAAGCTAAAATCAGATGTTTAGATAGAAAACCCCGACCCAACGTTTATAAATGAAACGCGAACCAAAGGTATAAAAAGTAACAACCTTCGACCCAACGTTTATAAACGAAACGCGAACCGAAGGTATAAAGTTTGAACGCCACAAGGAAGAATCCTTGATAAGTTCACAAGTTCTCTGAAGAACTAATAGAAGAAGCAAACCTCACTTTTTGTATTTTCATTCCTCATGTCCATTACAATGAGTGCATGCTATTTATAAAGCATGGCTGAAAATATCACTACCTACTTGCTATGGAAATGAAATTAAATTGGTTCCAACATTGGAAAGTAAATAAAGTAAAAAAGGACTAACTAATAAAAGCCTAAAATTAAGGTTGATTTAAGTCAATCAACCAATTAATTGGCATGTAATTTGGTAAGTCAATCATCCAATTAATTGGTATGTAATTGGAAAGTCAATCAGCCATAATCAACAATTAATTCATGCCATTGCTAAGGAAATTATGCGCAATCAGCTCCATCAATAGCTTTGATCAAATTTATTACGTCTTCATCTCCCTTTGGGCCAAGCTTGGAATGCCCCATTTTAGAATCAACCCAAATCTCTTGAATCAGCCCATTAAGTGCTTCTTTGATCTTCTTGGATCTTGCTCTAGTAATAGGCCCAACTGGAACATGCAATGGATCCTTTAAAGGTGCTTGTTGATTCTCATCATTTATAGTCAAGTGTGTGTGTGTATGTGGGGGCCTTGGATCCAATGGTTTTCGTGACCGATGCAACCATTGCCAAATGGTTGGTCATTACAGGACGTACATCACTAGTAGCGTGGGCCACCCGAGGTCGGACTCGGTTGGGGTGCTAGTGGTGGACGGTAACGTACAATGGTCGGAGCACCGGCATTGTATTACAGGTCCCTCGGAATAGCGCCAACCCTGCCGAGAATGGGTAATATCTCGGGTAGACCATATTGTTGAACTATGACATGATTCTCATATTACATCATATATATTATATCTATATTGCATCTATGATAAACTGTCACCCCATAATACTGCATGTACTTTATAAACAACTAAGTTTACTATTTAATGACGGATACGTCATGTGCGTTTATACTCACTAAGTCGTCGAACTTACCCTTATATTCTTTCCCCTTTTTCTCCATATGTACAATTATGTTGTTATAGATAGTTTAGCAAAAGATGGATACCGCAAAGCATCCGCTTATAATGGAGGACTTGATCCGAGTAACACTTGAAGACTTATTGCAAGTTTAGGCGGGTGCTCATGGTAACAAGTACTTATTATGTTGTAGACTTAAGAGTTTTGATGCATGCTTGCATAATAAGGTATAGCATAGATCCATTGTAAAGACAACATCTATAGTGTGATTTTAACTACTTTGATGATTCTTGGTAGATGCTCTAGTTATAATAATTAATGTTTATAGAATCTTAATGTTTCTACTGTTTAGTATCCTCTATTTTGAGAAGTATAGATCCCTAAGTCTTATTCCTCACAGAATAAGACTCGGATACGAACCGTGTAGTTAATTAATTTCTGGGGCATTACAACCACCCCGAGTCACTTGGTGGTGGCCCCTTAGGTGTTGGGAGGTGGTTTGGCTTGGGTAGCCGAACCCATTTTTGTTTTTGTTAATTACCTTCCATAAACTATCACTCATTTACAAGTTGTTTCATGAATTGACAATTGTCACACTCAGGTAGATTGAACTACAATTTTGTTTTTTTTTATTTTAAAAAAAGCTTTTTTCGTTAGTCAACATGGTAAAGTTAGTTTACATAAATATCTTTAAAATAAAAATAAAAATAAAATTCTAAAAAATAGTTAAAAAAAAAAAGCATTTAATGCATTGCGGATGATGGTGAACAGTTTCTTGGAGAGACCAGCATAATAAAATTAATTTCCCACTACATTTATCCATCTTACGCTACATTTAACCATCTTCCCTCCCCCCAAACAATTAGAGCATTATTAGTAGTCGTACTAAATTTTACTCACTAAAATAACTAAAAATATATTTTTCTTTATTTTTACTGTTCACTTTCTTAGAGCATTTCTAACGCCTTACTATTTTAACAATCTACTTTCGGTATTTCATTTAAATATATCTTTTTTTAAAGATTTGTTTATTTAGAGCATCTCCAGCAGGGCTTTTAAACTAACTCTTAAGTTAAATTTAGCAATTTTGGTACTTCAGCAGATCTTTTAGAATAATAATTTTCTTAAAATTTGCTACAGTGAACTTTCATATTTAAAAGTTCACTGTAGCACCTTCTAAAAAGTTGATTTTGAGGGGCTAACATAGCCATAAACTATTGGAGATGCTCTTATTTATTTAACTATTAAATGATAAGAGCGAAACAAAAAATAAAAAAAAAAAGAGAAAGAGAAATCATTTTTTTTTTTATTAATTTGGTGAGTGAGCAGTACTCACTATTAATAGTACTTGCACACTAATTTTTTTTTTTTTTTGGGTCAAATTGGTGAGGCTAAAAAGAAAGATTTTAAGACTTTTTCATCAAATTGGCTCAACAAACTAACAAAAAGTAGTTTTGGTGAGGCTACAAATAGTGGTCTTTGAGCATTATTAGTAGTCTCACCAAATTTTACTCTACATTTTTCTCTATTTTAACTATAAACTTTTTAAAAATATCTCTAACCGCCTCCCTATTTTAATAATTTACTTTCCCTATTTCATTTAATTTTTTTTTTCAAAAATTTGTTTATTATTTCTTTGATTATTAAAGCAGGAGGGAGAAACATAAAAGAAAAAAGAGAAAAGAGAGAAAGGAAAACTAATTTTTTATTTATTTGGTGAGTGAATAATACTTGCTAACGTATTATTACTGTTTACTCACTATTTGTTTTGTTTTGTTTTTTTGTTTTCTATTTTTTTTTTAATTTTTTTTTTTGGGTCAAATTGATGAGGCCGAAAAAAAAAAGAAAAAGTTTTAAAGTTTTTTCACAAAATTGGCTCACTGAAATAACAATAAAAAATTAAAAAAAAATGTTTTGGTTACGCTGCAAATATTCTTACATTTGATGTTCGCTCAGAAAAAAAGAAAGAAAAAGAAAAATCTACCATCTACTCTACCTTGGAAACTCAGGCTTATACCCATTTAAGCTTCAAGCTTGTCGTTCATACCTCCAGGCGGTCATTACTCGCATAGTCGCTGAGAGCCTCTTCTTTATAAACGGCATCAAGCTCTTTCCATTTTTCAGAGAGAGAGAGGCTATGGAAGCCAGAAACATCCTACGCTTCCTGTTTCTTTTTCTCTGTGTCGCTCTTATGCTACTCTTCACCTGGGTTCACCTCCCCTACGCGCCACCTTACGCGAATGAGCTTCTTGACTGCGCCACCAACTCACCATGGTGCACCTCCAAGAACCGCCTCCAATCCAAACAATCCAACCTCCTCAAAGAGCCCCCAATCCCCACGAGCCACCGCAACCACGCGTCCGACACACCTCACCACCCTCTGGACCCTCTGACCATCCAAGAGCTCAACAAAGTCCGCTCAATCCTTTCCTCCCACCCACTCTTCAAATCGTCCACC
>NC_081543.1:21896154-21954707 GCF_901000735.1 Corylus avellana | reverse complement strand
GTGATGTGTATGAGGGTAGTAACGTGTCTGTATTTCCTTCAGGAGATTAGTTAACAGTCAGAGGAAATTTTTACTACAGACAAGAGGTAAGTGAATTTACTATGCTTTCCAGAAAAATTATCATGTCATGCTATTTATGCAATTTTGTTTCAAACTGCAAATGATTATTTTGTTTATATTATGGAATTATGTTGCATGCATGACAAGTTTGAGAAAAAGAAACATTGCGAAAATAGTGATGTTTATAAAGAGAATTTTGAGAAAATGATAGTAAACCCTCCTACATGATGTCCTACGATGTATCTAGAGATGTACAAAGAAAATACAAGAAGTGAGGAAAGAATGTTTTAAAATGAGGGCACATGTAGGGAGGAGTGTATTTTTGGCCCCAAGAGAAACAAGAGAGAAGTTCGGTACCGATACTAAGGATGGAGGCACAATCGCAGAAAGAGGCTCTGCCAGAAGATGGTTCTGTCATAGTTTTTTTTTTTTTTTTTTTTTTTTTTTTTTTTCATGTTGAGTACACCCAGAGTTAATCGGCTGGCCAAGGGATGGGGCTGCTGCCACAGTATCTCATCCCAGGTCGCAAGGACCACGCAACCCTAGTATATAGGGGTAATAGTAAACATAGGCCCTAGTATGAGATAAAGACTATCAACAATTTTATTGATGATAATATATTTTATGTGCTTTCTGTTTTCCTTAAAAATATACTGGGAATATATGTAGTTATGAGTTCCAATTTTCAAAACGGGAAAAGGAGTAAAACTGCTTATGGTTGTGGATTTCACTTACTGGACCCCTTTGGGCTCATCAGTTTTATTTTTTATTTCAGGTGGTGATCAGGTTGCACTAGGAGGTCGGAATGGGGGTGGGCGTGTGACGTCCCACATCGCCTGGGTATGGAGATAAGAATGTGCTTAAATGTATACTACACCCTTAATGACAACAACGCGTTTTAAAGCCGTGATGGTCATGATCCCATCAGAACTTCGTAGTTAAGTGTGCTTTTGCTGGAGTAGTACCAGGATGGGTGACCTCCTGAAAGTCTAGTTCGAGGGAAGCCAAAAGCGAACAATATTGTGTGTCATTGGGGTGGGATGTTACATATGGTATCAGAGCCATTGCCCAGCCTGAGATGGGGGGAGCATGCACAAGCCCATGAAGGTCGTTAGCGGGCGCTCGTTGGGGCGGACGCCAAGAATGGGCTAATCCCATGAGGGTTGCCAGCGAGGACGCTGGGTCCTAAAAGGGGGTGATTGTGACGTCCCACATCGCCTGGGTATGGAGATAAGAATGTGCTTAAATGTATACTACACCCTTAATGACAACAACGCGTTTTAAAGCCGTGATGGTCATGATCCCATCAGAACTCCGCAGTTAAGCGTGCTTCTGCTGGAGTAGTACCAGGATGGGTGACTTCTTGGGAAGTCTGGTTCGAGGGGAGCCAAAAGCGGACAATATTGTGTGTCATTGGGATGGGATGTTACAGGGCGTATTTAAGATTTCTTATGATTTCATATTACTCAAGTAAATAAGTGCGTTGGCACAGTTTTCTTTCAGAGATTGACAAATTTATTTTAATAAGGATCTTTATCTTGTTGTGAGACATATTTTTGTGAAACAAGAATATTTCAGTTTAATTAGTATTTTTGGACATGATATTCTAGACTTTCATGCATTCATTGTTATACTAGTATTGTTTAGTTGATAAACCTTATGGATCTTTGCGAGTAAGAAAAATTATTAACAAACCTAACCCTAATGGGCTGGGGATGTTACAATTTTGGTATCAGAGAAAATGTTATAAGGTTCTGTAGACTTTAAGAATTAGAACTATTGACAGCAGTAGCGGGGTAATGAAAAGCCACATTCCGGCCAAGTAGAGTCTGTCATTGTAGTCACTTATAGATATTACATGAATACATTCTAACTGCTTATTATTTTCTTCTTTTTTACCTCGGTCGTAGAACAATGGCACCCCCGACTCGTAGCCGTACTAACAACACCGAGGAGGGTCATACCGAGGGCAACGAGGCTGGGAACGAAGGAAACACCATTGCCAACCAGCAACTGGAAGCTTTGACTGCATTGGCGGTGCAACTTGTGACCTTACTAGCAATGGGTACCAATACCAAGGGAGGAACAACCAGCGATGGACAGCGAGGGTGTACTTTTGAAAAGTTTTATCGGCAACGCCCTCTTGTTTTTGAGGGACAACCCGACGCAATAGCTGCTGAAAGCTGGGCCTTACAAATGGAGAAGCTAATGGATGTGATGAACTACACCGAAGAATAGAGGATCAAGTATGCTACCTTCTACCTCACTGAGGGTGCTGAACGATGGTGGACAGCTTAGAAGGAACACCTGCAACAACGACTAGTTGTAGGAGTAATCATTCCTTGGAAGGACTTTAAGGAGGCGTTCTTGGAGCGATTCTTTCCTCAAACAACCAGATAGGCCAAGGCCCAGGAATTTATAGATTTGATTCAAGGATCAATGACAGTAGAGCAATATCCTGCCAAGTTCATTGAACTCTCTCGGTTCGCGCCTTACTTGGTGTTCACAGAAGAGCTCAAAGCAAGAAAGTTTGAACGAGGGTTGCAAACAAGCATTATGAACTAGATTGTGGGATTTGAGATTGGCAAACTGACAGACTTGATCAACAAGCGACAGTAGTTGAGCGGACACAGAAAATCAACTCGGAATACTTTAATCAGAAGAAGAGAACTGCACCGCAAGGAAACTGCTCGGGGGGACAATCATTCCATGCCAATAAGAGGAGACTGAACCAACTAGTAGAGAGGAGTTACACGCCTCAGCAATTCCATAACCAAAGAGGGGGCGAGCAATGCTCATCATGCCAGAAGTGCGGTAGGATGCATACTGGGAATTGCCTCTACGGGCAATTAGGCTGCTGTAAGTGCGGGAAACCTGGACATATTACAAGGGACTGTAGGACTCCTGCCAACAACCAAGCCAATCAGAACCGCCTAGAAGGACAGAGAACCACAACACCTGCTTGGGTGTATGCTTTGACACCAAGCGATGCAGCGGCGTCAAACGACGTAGTAACAGGAACTCTTCCAATTTCATCTGGTAGAGCTTTTGTTCTTTTTAATTCAGGGGCAACACACTCGTTTGTGTCATATTTCTTTGCTAAAGCCTACTATCTAGAGTCTGAAGCCTTAGATGTAAATTTAGTAGTTGCTACACTAGTATAGAGTACAATTTTATGCACCTCAGTAGTTAAGGGTTGTCCTATTCTAGTTGAAAGCCATGTCATGCCAGGGAATCTCGTTATCTTTGAGATGAATGGGTTTGATATTATTTTAGGCATGGATTGGCTATCCATGTATGATTCTTGCATGGATTGTTTCCACTAGGAGATCGTCTTTAAACCACCGGGAGCAGCAGAGTTCAAGATTCGGGAGAATTAGAATACCAGCACATTCAAATTGATATCTGCACTACAGGCGACCAAATTAGTAAGAAGTGGGTGTTCAGGATACTTGGCTTGCTTGACAGAAGAAAAATCGGGATGCAAGATTGAGGAAATACCTATAGTACGAGAATTTGTGGACGTTTGTCAAGAAGAGCTGCCAGGGATACCGCCGGATAGGGAGACCGAATTCACCATTGACTTATTACCAGATACCCACCCATATCCAAGGCTCTGTACAGAATGGTGCCGCTGAAACTCAAGGAACTCAAGGATCAGTTACAAGAACTTCGGGACAAGGGTTTTATCCGCCCTAGTGTTTCTCCATGGGGAGCACCGGTCTTACTCGTGAAGAAAAAGGATGGGTCGATGAGACTATGCATCGACTATTGGGAACTGAATAAGGTGACAATCAAGAAAAGATATCCACTGCCGAGGATTGATAACCTCTTTGACCAGCTCCAAGGGTCATAGGTATTCTTTAAGATTGACTTTCGTTTCAGCTATCACCAACTCAAAATTCAGGAGAAGGATGTACAGAAGACGGTGTTCTGAACAAGGTATGGGCATTATGAATTCTTAGTAATGCCTTTTGGGTTAACTAATGCTCACTAATGCTCTGGCAGCTTTCATGGATATGATAAACCGGATTTTTGGAGAGCTTGTCAATTGGTGTGTGGTGGTATTTATCGACGACATCTTAATCTACTCAAAGACTCGGGAAGAGCATAAGGAGCATTTGCAGACGGTGTTGAGCATCTTGAGGAAACACCAACTTTACGCGAAATTCAAGAAATGCGAATTTTGGTTAGACAATGTGGCGTTCTTAGGGCATGTTGTTACCAAGGATGGAATCGTAGTAGACCCAGGTAAAGTGGAAGCGATAGTCAATTGGGTGAGGCCATTGAATGCCCATGAGGTGCGAAGTTTTCTTGGTCTTGCTGGCTATTATAGGAGGTTCGTTGAAGGATTTTCTTGGTTAGCGGCACCATTGACCAGACTTACAAGGAAGAACGAGAAATTCCAGTGGTCGGAGGAGTGTGAACAAAGTTTCCAAGAATTGAAGTAACGTTTAGTCACCGCACCAGTCCTCACTCTCCCATCAGGATCGGATGGATTTATAATTTATAGTGACGCCTCACACAACGGGTTGGGTTGTGTACTAATGCAGCAAGGGAAAGTAATCACCTATGCCTCAAGATAGTTGAAGACTTAAGAGCATAATTATCCGACTCACGACCTTGAGCTTTCTGCGGTAGTCCTTGCTCTTAAGATATGGCGACACTACTTATACGGGGAGTGTTGTGAAATCTACACAGATCATAAAAGCTTGAAATACTTCTTCACCCAAAAAGAGCTCAATATGCCAAAGGCATTGGCTGGAACTCCTAAAAGACTACGATTGTACGACCAACTACCACCCAGGGAAGGCGAATGTAGTTGATGATGCTCTCAGTAGAAAAACCATAGCTAGAAGCGTATCTGCCATGTTCACTATGCAAAAGGAACTACTCCTTGGCCTTGAAAGGGTCGGAGTAGAGATGATGGTGGGGGAAATCCAGTCTTACATGAGTAGCCTAACCTTGGAGGTAACCTTAATGGAGCAAATTCGAACCGCCCAGTTATCGGACAATGAATTTATTAGAAGCCGTACAGAAGTGGAAAAAGGGGTACAATCGGATTTTCATATGGGTGGAGATGGGATATTAAAGTTTCGCAACAGAGTGTGCATTCCCAAGGATGCAGATCTGAAGAGAGTCATCTTGTTAGAAGCCCATTAGTCCCTATATAGAGTCCATCCAGGTAACACCAAGATGTATCGGGATTTACGTAGAAATTATTGGTGGAAAGGAATGAAGAAGGATATCGCATGGTATGTCGAACAGTGCCTCATCTGTTAGCAAGTCAAGGCGGAGCACCAGAGACCTGCAGGACCTTTGCAACCACTACCTATTCCTGAGTGGAAATGGGAACATATTTCGATGGATTTTGTGTCAGGCTTTCCTCAAGCTCCTAGTGGCCAAGATGCAGTATGGGTCATTGTTGATCGGTTGATTAAGGCTGCGCACTTCCTACCCATCAAGATGACCTACAGTATGGACCGACTTGCCGAGATCTACATCAAGGAGATCGTACGATGACATGGGATTCCTGTGTCAATTGTGTCGGATTGTGATCCAAGATTCACCTTTAGATTTTGGCGGAGTTTACAGGAAGCATTGGGAACAAAGCTAACCTTCAGCACAACATTTCACCCTCAAACAGATGGATAGACTAAACGGACGATTCAAACCTTGGAAGATATGTTGCGACTATGTGTTTTGGACTTCAAAGGAAGCTGGATTCAGTACATTCCGTTGATAGAGTTCACTTACAACAATAGCTATCATGCTAGCATCGAGATGGCACCCTATGAAGCCTTGTACGGGAGGCGGTGTAGGTCACCATTATACTGGGACAAAGTAGGTGAAAGGAAACTGCTCGGACCAGAGATCATTCAAGACACTCGTGAGAAGATAGCAATGATTAAGCAGAGATTAGCAGCAGCTCAGAGTCGACAGAAGAGCTACGCCGATGTTAGGCGACGAGAACTGGAGTTTGAAGTTAGCACAAAGGCCTTTCTCAAGGTTGCCCCTATGAAAGGAGTAATGAGGTTCAGAAGAAGAGGGAAGCTGAGCCCCATATTTGTGGGTCCCTTTGAGATTCTCGAGAAGATCGGCATAGTGGCATATCGTTTGATACTACCACCAAACTTGACAGAAATTCACAACGTATTTCATATATCCATGCTAAGGAAGTACACACCAGACCCCACGCACGTATTGGAAAGCGAGCCTCGTATCTGTTTGAGTGAAAGTTGACGAGGATAGCGAGGTGGACGGGCCTCAAAGCGACTCTGACGCATCAAGTACTTTCCATAGTCGGTTGGTTAGTTTGTTTATCAAATTCCGAGGACAGAATTTTTATAAGGGGGAGGATCATGACAATCCTAAGTCCCTTTAGGGTGTTTTTAGTTGACTCATAGATTTTTAAAAAGGAGTTGGCTTAGGTTAACAATGAGAATAGACGAATTAAAAATATATAATAATAATAATAATAAAATAGTAAAATATAAATAATAAAATAAAGAAGAAAATATATATATATATATATATATATCCCTAGGCGCCGACTACAAAGGAAAACCCTAAGCGCCTTAAAACCTATTTTCGTGTCTCTTTTGTACAACCTATTTAATGGAATGAAACAAGCTCTTGCCACACACCAAGAAAGAAAAAAAAAAAAAAAAAATTCTGCCGCTCACTGTTTCTCCTCACGTCGCCCTCCTAGTATTTTTTTCACCCAACCCTCAGTGTGTGTCAGGTATGGTTTCTCTTGCCTCACAGATTGCTTTTCTTCTTCTTATATATATATATATATATATATACCATATGCTATAGTTAGGGGTGGCAAAATAGGTACCTAACACGACCCGATTACAACCCTCGGGTACTCATTACACGATTATGACACGAAAATAGTCGGGTAGCCTGACATGACCCGTTTTACCCGTTTAAAATAATTGGGTCTAATCAGGTTGACACGACCTAATTACCCTAAACTATAAAGTAAAAAATAAAAATTCAAAATTCAAAATAGTAATAATAATACTAAGACATCAATACAGTCAATGCAAAAAATTGAGTTCCAAGATATTAAAGGCTTTAATAAAAGATAAGAAAAAGAAAAAAAAGAAAAAAAAAAAAAAGAAGGAAAGTGACCATAATTGACAAATTGTACTCCAAGAGAAATTACTAAACTCATAATTTCACCTAAACTTAAAACAAGCAAGCATATTGACTAAGTTCATTTATTAAAATAATTTTTAGTATAAAGAAATTTAGTTTTGCTCAAATTACATTCTACTAAAAAAGAATTATGTATATTTCAACACAAAATATAATATATGTAATCTGTTGAAATTAAAGGTCTCATAACAGAGATGAATTTTGAAAATCATTTGAAAAAAAAAAAACAAAAAAAAATTAAGGGCAAAAAGCAAGAAGAATTTTTTAAATTAAAATCATTTAATTAAATATTTAAATATAAAAAAGGCCCTACCTAAATTTGTTGTCTTAGGCCTCAAAATCTATTAAGTCGGACCTACTCGAGGGGGTGGTTTGGACGCTTGGTTACTAGTAAGCCACTTGGCCCTCATCATAATACACCTCTAGGTAACTTTGCTCCTAGCTTTTGATAGTTGACATCTCCTTGCAGGCATAAAACTATCTATAAATTGTGTACATAAATATCATAGGAAGAAAATTAAATTTCTGATCACAAGTACAAGACCAATCTAGGGCACATAGTTCACACAATGTTTTAGATTATAAACAACGGTCTTCAAGCAAACCGGCTACAAAAGTCCATAGAGGACAAATAAGAGAGAGAGAGAGAGACAGAGAGAGAGAGAGAGAGATTGCATGATATATGCACTGTTTTTCTTCTTCTAGATCAGTTTTCATACAAATGAAGAAGCTTCCACAAGAATATTAATGAGAAAGCTAAAGTGCCCGCGGCGTGTATAAAATGATGCAGAAGATTGCTACACACCTTAGGCACTAGGTGGGATAAAATTAAAATTAAAATATGTGATACCACAAATATACATTGATGACCCATTACAATCATAACAGATGATCAAGAATGCCTCCAATTCTTGCCAGAAAAAATAGGAAAAATATTGAAGAGGTCCCTAAGATTTAACCTTTTATCAAAACAGTCCCTAATGTTTAAAATTAAACGAATCACTCTTTAAGACATGCTCTGCTATCAAATTGCTCCCTTCATATATCTATAGTCATCAATACCTCATAAAGCATAAAGTCTAAGTAGGGACAAAACTAAAATTTCTATTTCAAAATGATCAAAATATGAATGAGATTGAGGGGTAAAATGTGTCAACATTTCCATCATAGCAATAAAGAAAAAGATAATAAAAAAAAAAAGCTAACAAAAACAAAATAATAAAGAAAAAAAGAAACAAAACTCAAAACTATATCAACATTAGATTCATAATTCCTTGCAAAATACAAATTAGGTTCCCATGGGCCAATGGCTATTATGCCACTTCACTTGAAGTCTTGAAGGATCCATGAAGGCAGCCATGATCCACCCATATAATCAAAGTCCAAAGATATGAACTCTAAAACACTACAAATATGATCATTTTAAGAAATATTAATAGATTATGCTCCAAATGAATTTGGAATGTCACAGGAAATTGTCAAAACCTCATCTTCTTTGCCATCCAAGTCCAACTTCATTTGTGTGAGTTTTCTATCAAAAAATAAGAAGAATTAGTGTTATTTTATTATAGTGTAGTAAAAAAATAATACAAGTAAACGAAAAAATTAAATATGCAAATAACCAATATTACCTTCATCTCCATATAACCAATTTCTAGTACAAGCTAATGCCTCAGCAATATCAGGCTTGAGTGAGCTCCTATATTGATCAATCACACGTCCACCAGTGCTAAAAGTGGATTCCGAAGCAACAGCAGAAACAAGAATACTCAAAACATCACGAGCCATGGCAGCTACTTTATGATAACGAAATTGATTTCCTTTCCAAAATGAAAGGATGTCAAATGTATCATCCAAATCTATAGACCTAGGTTCCTCCAAATAAATGTCCAATTGATTCTTTTGGAAATTAATATCATCTCCAGCAAATGCTAAATAGTCCTACATGAAACAAAGAGAATATAAACATAAATAATTGAGTATATATATATATATATACTAAGTTACTAACAAGATAAGAAATTAATAATATTATTCACCCTTTGCCAAGATAGTTTTGCACTAGGTACTTGGGACCGCTGAATAGTTATGGAGCTTGAACTTGAAGTATTAGAAGAAGCACTATACTCCATAAAAATGTTCTTTATTTTCTCACGAACATTCTTGAACTGTATAGAATCCATAACTCCATAGATTTTTGTATAGTAATAATTTAAAAGGTGAAGCTTGTAACGAGGATCTAATATAACTGCTATGGCCAACACTGTACTGAATTCTAACCAATACTTCTCAAATTTAGAGATCATTTGAGTTGCCATTAATCTCTTATGCTTATCTTCGCTCACAAGGTCTTCCTTCAAGGATAAATAAATCATGGCAACTACGGAAAAGTATAAGTTGGCAGTGGGATACTTAGTTCCAGAAAAAACACATGTAGCTTCGTAAAAGCAAGCTAAGAAACTACTTATATCACCCACATTTTTCCATTCAAGTGCAATAGGACAATGCGGCTTATAGTTTGAATCAGTCATCTCCAAATAACTAAAAGCACTCCCATAATGAATAGCACTCTCTAGCATAAGATAGGTAGAATTCCATCTGGTTGGCACATCTTATTTTAACCCCTTATGACTGTCCAATGACATTTGATTTACCGTATGAAGAAATTTTTGTTTTCGCCCTTGTGATCCCTTAACATACTTCACGCTATCTCGAACCTTTTCGATAACATCATCAATTTCTTTTAATCCATCTTGCACAATCAAATTAAGAATATGGGCACAACAACGCATATGAAAGAACTCACCTTCACAAAGAAGGGCTTTCTCAATGTTCAGTGTTTGCTTTAATAACTCAACACAACGATCATTGGTAGAAGCATTGTCCAATGTTACAGTGAAAATCTTGTTCTCAATCCCCCATTCTTGTAGCAAATCATATATCTTTTCTTTCAAAGAAACACCATCATGTGGTGGGGGTATAAATAAAAAGTTTAACACCCTTTTAGTTAATACCCAATCTTTGTTAATAAAATGTGCAGTAAGGCACATATATCCATCAGTTGTAAAAGAAGTCCACATATCAGATGTTAAACAAATCCTCCCAAGACAAGCATGCAACATAGATTTAATCATTTCTTTCTCCCTCAAATGCATCTTAACCAAATCTGCCTTAGCAGTATTTCTAGATATAGATGGTACATCACCACGCAGGTACTGTTGTAATTGTCTTACACCATCATATTCAACAAATGAAAAAGGCAAATCATGCTTAATAATCAAAGCAACCAACAATTTTCTATATATTTTGGGATCAAATTTAGAGTCACTTACTGACAGAGATCCTGCTTTCCTAGTTAAGAGCATCTGCCCAACATCACGAGTGTTGCCCCCCCGCAAACTTGAATGTGCTTTCTCAAATTCCTAGTTCTTTATGAACTTCGAGCCTTGTATTTGTTACCACATGTCTTGCATTTTGCCCATACCTCCGGGTCATTTGGATTAGCATTATTAATGACATCATAAAATTGCCAAACAGTTGAGGTCTTCCTCCGCTTCTTTCCCATTTTGTTACTCCCAGTCCCCATAGAAACAGAGTCATCTTGTAGTGAATGTAATTCAACCACATCGTCGTCAATGTCGAATGCATCTTCAATAAGTTCTTCAATATTCATCTATACACAAAATCATTAGTTCAAGTATATGACTATATGCTATATAACTATAAATTGAATATTTAAGAATAAATTAAAAGCCATATATAGCTAAGTGAAATAAAATAATCCAAAGCAAACAAATTCTCTGTATGCCCATTTATGTAAATTCTAAGTGAAATAAATTGATTAAATTCTAAGTGAAATAAAATTCTCTGTATGCCCACTTATGCAAACAAATTCTCACAGACACTGTGTCTAGAAGTTTACTCGTTAAACATATGTACATGTTCCAATAATTCCTCCTAAATCCTAATAAATTATAGTAATTCATCCCCTTGTTATCACAAGCACCAGGAATGCCCAAATCTTGCAAAAGAAACTTTCAATTTTAGTATATTTTTTATAATCAAGATTTTTGGCAGCCAACAAATGCATTACACTATTACAGCCCAAACCACCGAGGGAAAATTACAATTCCTTTAGCCTTTATTATATGAATAAACGTAACTAATGTTTAATGACACTGAACTCAGAAGAGGAAGAAAAAAAGTGTGGATTTTTGATTGCTTTTCTTACTTTATTAGTTTATTTAATTAGTCCAGGACTTACTTCCAAATCATAACAGATTCACAAAATACCCAAAATCAGAGTCCAAAGATAGAGACTAGAGAGAGTAAGAGACATACAGCCATACCAGAGACAGAGAGGCGCGGCTGACAGCGAGGAGGCGTGGCTGACGGCGATGGTGACTTGGTGAGGACGGCGAGTTGGCAACGGTGAGGATGCCTTGACCCTTGCTAACGCCTAATGGCGATGGCGAGCAGGGAGACCCGAGAGAGAGAGAGAGCCGAGACTCTAGAGGGAGAGTTGGGAGACAGAGGGAGAGTGACGAGTGAGAGAGGTAGGTAGAGGCGCGGTTTAGGATTCTAGGTTTATTGAATACTGAGTCTGAGTGCAAGCAATCTGAAGCAGAGAGGCAGAGAGTGCCGTTTGGCCCGTCTGCCTTATCTTGAAAAAAAAAAAAAAAAAAAGGGTCGAACCCGCCAGACACAAAATTATCGGGTCTTAATCGGGTAGACACGATTACGACCCGAACCCGATAAGCCCAAACCCAATACCTATTTTTTCGTGTCGTGTTCATGTCGGGTTCACAGTTCGTGTCAAAATTGTTGGCCCTAGTATATAATACTTATTTAAGAGCACAAGTGTTTCGTCAAAATTTTAGTATTTTTCTTGCCTTCGTTGCCGTGTGGTAAGGTAGTATTTTTCTTGCCTTTGTGAACCCTTCGCGTGATGCCATAGCTCACATCTAATTTGTCCCTTGTGGGAACAGGTGATGATTATGTGCCATGCTTATATTTTGACCCTAGCTAGTCAAATCTTAATATAGTATCTGCCTACACTCAAACCATTGACCTGCTAATAATCACTGCCATATATATATATATATATATATATATATATATATATATATATATATATATATATATAAGGAATAAAATAATTTCTGAATATTGTTGGGAAGCATACCTAGATACCTAAGTAAGTTCATTCTCAATTTATTAGCAAGCCAACTCATAATAGTAATAGAATGCTTTACTGTGATGCGTATGAGGGTAGTAGCGTGCCTGTATTTTTTTTCAGGAGATTAGTTAGCAGTCAGAGGTAAGTGAATTTACTATCCCTTCCAGAAAAAATTATCATGTCATGCTATTTACGCAATTTTGTTTCAAACTGCAAATGATTATTTTGTTTATATTATGGAATTATGCTGCATGGATGACAAGTTTGAGAAAAAGAAACATTGTGAAAATAGTGATGTTTATAAAGAGAATTTTGAGAAAATGATAGTAAACCCTCCTACATGATGTCTTACGATGTATCTAGAGATGTACAAAGAAAATACAAGAAGTGAGGAAAGAATGTTTTAAAATGAGGGCACATGTAGGGAGGAGTGTATTTTTGGCCCCAAGAGAAACAAGAGAGAAGCTCGGTACTGATGCTAAGGATGGAGGCGCAACCGTTGAAAGTGGCTCTGTCAGAAGGTGGTTCCATCATAGTTTTTTTTTTTACCATGCGGAGTGCACCCAGAGTAAATCGGTTGGCCAAGGGACGGGGCTGCGGCCACTGTATCTCATCCCAGGTCGCACGGACTGCGCAACCCTAGTATACAGGGGTAACAATATACATGGGCCTTAGTATGAGATAAAGACTATCAACACTTTTGTTGATGATAATATATTTTATGTGCATTTTGTTTTCCTTAAAAAAATACTAGGAATATACGTAGTTATGAGTTCAAATTTTCAAAACGGGACAAGGAGTAAAACTGCTTATGGTTGTGGATTTCACTTACTGGGCCCTTTTTTGGCTCATCAGTTTTATTTCTTGTTTCAGGCGGTGATCAGGTTGCACTAGGAGGCCGGAATGGGGGCGGGCATATTTCGGATTTCTTATGATTTCATATTAGTCAAGTTAATAAGTGCGTTGGCACAGTTTTCTTTTTGAGATTGACAAATTTGTTTTAATAAGGATCTCTATCTCGTTGTGAGACATATTTTTGTTAAACAGGAACATTTCAGTTTAGATATTATTTTTGGACATGATATTCTAGACTTTCATGCATTCATTGTTATACTAGTATTGTTTAGTTGATAAACCTTATGGATCTTTGCGAGTAAGAAAAATTATTAACAAACCTAACCCTAACGGGCTAGGGATGTTACAATTAGCATGCTAAGTAGCTTGTCCAGGTCTAGGTCACCTCTAAATTGCTCAAAACACTCGCCCAAAGGGTCCTCAAGACTAGGCTCCTTAACAATATCCTCAACATTTTCCTGATTCCTAAGTGTGGTTGTGGCTTAGACATTCTCATGATAAGAATTACTAGTGTCATCCTCATCAATCAATGTATTGCGCTCTCGCCATCTCCTAACTTTGAAGCTCTTTTTCCTCATTGTCATCCTCTATGCTCTCATTGTCCCAATATTGAGTCATTGGGTCAAGTTGATGTTCAGATGCATGTTCATTCTTACTCTGATCAATTCATTTTTCCATTGCTGTGGTAGCTTGAGTGTCGGCATCTTTGAGCTCTTGTATGGATTGTCGTAGTTCTTGTATGCCCTGGTTGGCTATTTCCTTGAACACATTCAGAGTGTCTTCCAATGAAGATTGTTGAGGAGGATAAGTGCACGATAAAGGGGTAGAAAATTGATTGTCGAACTGTGGATATTCAGGATTGTACAGTTCGTAGGAGTGGGGAGCATAATTTTCTGTAGCATGAGCTTGCCACGAGATATCAAAATGATTGCTCTAGTCTGGAGTGTAGAAATTGAAATTTGATTTAGACCTCGAATTGGAGAAGTTGGTGTTCATCTGCTCATCTGAAAAATTGGAAAATTGTCCCCTAGATGGACAATTACTTGAACTATGATAAGGGTTAGAGCAGTATGAATATGGTCTATGTGGGTGAAAATGATGAGAATAGTTGGTAGGAGCGGGTGTCCTACAACTAGGGGTGGTATTAAAATTACCTAAAGGAAAATTCATGTTTATTCTCACTCTTTAAACAAAACACACTTCGACATGAAACATTAACCAATTTTTTTTTTGTTTTTTTTTTTAAATAAATTTTTTTTTTTTTAAAAAAAAAAACTCACAAAACGGACCAAACATAAGTTTGGCAAAATTTTAGGTGATGGCCCGTTTTGGTGCAGTCTGCGGAGGTGGGCTTGAGCATAAGTGTGCGTGATGTCCACTGCTAGTGTGCTTGATCATCACTGAAGTGCAATCGAGCGTGAATGCGCAGTGTGCTTGAGCGTAGGCCCGAAGTGTCGAGCATAGTTGAGGCTCGCTTGCTGCCCAGGTGCAGGAGTGCGCTCGATGGTAGGTGAGGTGCGATCGAGCTTATTGGCAAGGACAAGATTTCTACGAAATTGCAGAAAGGTAAGAACAACAATTTTTTTTTTTTTTTTTTTTTTTTTTGGTTTTAGTAACTGTAATCAGAAACAAATAAAAACAAAAAGAAACAAATTGTAAAAGAAAATAATTAGTAGAAAAATAAAATCAATTTAAACAAAAATTCATTTGCACAAACAAACAAATCCCCGGCAATGACGCCAAAAACTTGATGTGCAAATTATAATTACTCGAAAGTGCATGAGTTGTGTGTAGTACAGATTATGCAAGTGCGAGGTCGATCCACAGGGAAATGCATTGCAAAAATTAATTTATATCTAAACTAATTATATTCTAACTTAGTTCCAAAGTTTGTCGTGCAAAACGATAAATTAAATAAATAAAAAAAACTGAAATAAAACAAATGATAAACGACACTAAGGTATTTAGCATCCACCTCACCAAATCAAAGCTCACATTCTCATGTTTCATTCATACATCCGTCAAGAAATTAAACTCTATGCATGTTCTATTGTTTTTATAAAATCCTATTGAAACATTCAATGAATCCATCTCTATTACGAAAAACAAAACATATCTAGTTTAGTTCAAAAGATCCAATGTATCCATGCTTTGCACAAAAGACAATGGATATCCAAAGTAAACCAAAAGATGAAATGTATCCGTTAGATGAAACATAATGAATATCCAACGTTTTCAGTATTTATAAACAATAATCAATTACAATTTTGTCACACAATTGAATTAAAGCGAACATACAATACATTAAACGACGGAATTGTACGAACAAATCATGAAAATACGTAAACAAATCAATGGTGAGGCTTTATCTTCAACCTTAGTTGAAGATTTAGCCTTTCATGACAACAGAAATCTTAAGAAAACTAAAGTTCTTCATTCAAATAAAAGTACTTACAAAAGAATTGGAGTTCAAAGCTCCAAAAACCCAGAAACCATGAATTTTGACAAAGTACGGCACCCCTAGCGCTTCTCCGTATGTTTACAATAGAAAATAATGATATTTACAAGCTAATTTTAGGGTTTCAACATTGCCAGGTCGGCCGAGTGCGCTCGATCACACTCTAGGTGAGATCGATTGCATTCAAGCATGCACTTTCCAATTTCGATGGGCACGAGTGCGCTCGATCACACTATATGTGCGCTCGAGCGCACTACCTACGGAATTAGCTAAATCTTGTGAAATATTACTTTGTATATCTTTGAGTTAGTTTTCCAATGACACCAAGATCGCTTCAATCCGAGCTCTATAACTTTAGATATGGCCTTTTTAGTGGGACTCGTCGGGTGCGAATCATCGCTCAATCCAAATTTGCTGCCAATGCTTCCTGAAGTGTCTTAAGCCCCAAAATTAATGGATTTTCCCTTTAAAGGCGTCGTTTTCCCTTTGCAACCTACAATACATTAAAACACTAAAACTAACCAAAACATCATAAAATAATAAAGCTAAAGGCTTAGCAAATGCAAATTAAGGGGTCCAAATATGCAATATTTGGCACTCATCACGCACCTCCACAGACAGCACCAACAGACCAGCAGTAGCTGAAAATTTTGCCAAAAATTTATTTTTGGTCCTTTTTGTGAGTTTTTAAGTTTTAGTTTTTTTTTTTTTTTTTTTTTTTTTTTTTTTTTTTTTTTTGGTATTGTGTTAGTCTTTTTTTTTTCTTTTTTTGTTTAGTTTATTTTCTTAAAAATAATAATAATAAAACTCAATGGTTAATGTTACATGTGGGATATTTGCATGTTAAAGAGTGAGGGTGATGCATGAATTTTCATTTTGATGATTTTAATAATTTTTCTGTACAACATGATTCTCCTAGTTGTGAGACACCAACTCCTATCAACTATCCTCACAATTTTTACCCACATGAACCATGTTCATACTGCTCCAATCCTTAATCATCGTTCTAGTAATTGTCCATCTTGGGGACAATTTTCTAATTTTCCATATGAGCAAATGGACACTAATTTCTCCAGCCTGATGTTTGAATCAAGTTCCAATTTTTACACCAGAGGATGGAACAATCATTCTGATTTCTCATGGTCAGCTCAGGCTATAAAAAATTATGCTCCCCAATTTGATGAATTACACCATTCAGACTATCCGTTGTTTAATATCCAAGTCCTTTATCCTTCATCATGCAATCAAGTGCCACAATCGCAATTATCATTGGAAGACACATTCAAAGCATTCATATAGTCAAATAACCAAACCTTACAAGAGCTTAGGAATGTCACCTTGGGCAATAGCCAGTACATACAAGCTTAAAAATTACACTGTGGAGCTTAATAATGTTACCTTGGGCAATAGCCAGTGCATACAAGCTTAAAAATTACATTGTGGAGCTTAAGAATTCCACGATGGAAATGAAAGGTCTTACCATGGCCAACACTCAAGCAATTGCCAAGTTGGAAGGACAAATCAATCATTTAGTTGCTAAACTCAACAGAATAGAGGAAGAAGAGCTTCAAAGTCAATTGATGGTTGACAGGCACTACATGATTGATGAAGATGACTCCAGTAATTCTTATTATGAGCATGTCCAAGCCACCACCACACTTGAGAGGGAGGAAATTGTGGATAACAATGAGGAGAAAGAAAAAAAGGAGCAAGTTGAACACCCTGAGCAAGTTGAGCATCCAGAGAACAGTGAGTCCCCAGCAAATCCTAATCGGTCCAGTGACAAGTAAGTGAGTACTAAAGCTTCTGCCTGTACCTAGTGAGACACATCAAGAACCCAAAACTTTATCTCCTGAATGTCTCAAATAGCCATTTTATGTCAAGATACTCAAGGACTTATGCACCCAAGTGTGCAAATCTAGGAACCACTTTCTTAAGAAGATCCTTCGAAGAAAGCAAGTTGGCTACATAAGATGGCAAAACATCCTTACAGAGTCCTATGGAGTTTTGAAGAAGAAAGGGTGAAAGGGATTGATTGGACATCCGAATCATTAGGGAAAAGGGCTGTAAAGTTTTCTTTTCCAGTTTATTTTATGCACTTCACCCCATGTTGTGCCAAATACCACCTAAATTAATAGACAATATTCAGTACGTTTTATTCGCAAGTGCACAAGACCAAAATGATAGTATAGCAGGCAAATACAAGATCATTTCCATGAGGATTGGTAATTTTGCTTGGAAGTAATTTCCTATTTAATTAAAGGAATTAGACTAAATGTCACAGATTTAATTTAATAATAAAATAAACTAAAAGATTAAGTAAGACTAAAAAGGATTAGGGTTTTGAAATCCATAGCTAACCATACTCATATAAGATTAACAATATGCAATCGTTCCAATTATATCAAGATACCTAATGTTTGCCAACCTAAGGACATGGTATCTGCTCCAGCTATTGATTTCCCTAAGCAATGAATTAGGCATGGTATCTACTTTAATTCTTTTCTCTCTCGAAGGATTTAGCATTACACTAAATTGTTCTTCAAGAAAGCATAAATCTATAAAAATCGACAACCACATGAAGCATAGGGCATGGAATCTACTCCCAGTTTCCCATGTTGATTAATCGAAGAACCTATGATGGGGTTCTTTTGTCACTCTATTATACTCAGGACTCGGTCATCCAAATTGACACAAATAACAAATACAAATCCAAACACAGGCCTATGTTTGTCAAGCACATTCATATGAAGAATTTAATTAAACAGGAAATAATCAAGTTAAATATCAAAAACATAATTGTAGCAAAAACACCAATATTGCAATCATACAGAGACATGATTAGGGCTTCAAACTAGCCATAATTAAAATACTAACTACATAATAAAATAAATGGGGAAGAGAAGAAAAACCCAAAACTCTTCTTGATCTAGCCTTCAGTTCTTTATCCCGAGCTTGTGTCTGATTCTCCCTTCTTCTCTCCCTCTATTTGGAGGAATAGAGGATCTATTTCTAGGCTTAGGAATGACCTTGGACGTTCAGAAGCATCTAATCAACTCACAAATCGAGTTGGAATTGGATTTAGAGTTAGAAACTGTGTGGAATCGTGTCTTCAGTTTCCCAGCGCACAAGTGCACTTGATCGCATGCCTGCGATCGATCCCTTGGCTTGGGTGCTCGAGCGCAAGTCTACGCTTGCTCCTGGCTGTGTGCACGATCAAGCGCTGCTGTGCTCGATCCTAGCAGTGCTGCGATCTTGCCTTTTAAGTCTGAGACTTGCCAGAAATGCTTCATTTTCTTCCAAACCCTAATCTACTAGAAAACTCTAAAAAAACAAAAAAAACAAAAAAAAAAAAAAAAAGAGAAAAAAAAAAGAAAGAAAAAAAAAAAGAAAGAAAAAAAAAAGCAAAACATCAAATAATAACAATACTAAGAGATTAACATATGTGAATTATTGGGCTAGAATATGAAATGTTTAGCACTTATCACACCTCCAAACTTACATATTGCTAGTCTCTTAGCAATTCAAAACTAAAAATAAAAACAAACATAAAAACAAAAAGATAAATCATTCTTTTATTGTACGATTGCATTTAGTGTATGCAACAAGCCTTTTAAACCCATAGGCATCCTTAGAAGATGAGTGAAGTCTCGTGAGGGTTTAACATAAAGGTGACCCACAAACATTATGTATACATGTTATCCCCAAAAATGCAGCATCATAAAAATCATAGTTATCATTCATTAGCAGACTTAATACAACAAACTCCATCTTCACAATTCCAAGAAATTAAGAGTTACTCTCCCTCACATGTCATTATGAGATATCACAAGATTCAGCTAGTGTTCAGTGAACTTAACACATAGTCTTGAGGTCTGTAAAAACTAATCTCAATCATGCATGTATCAATACTCTAAATTCATTAGACTTCCCAATGGATGTAATAACCAAGACATAACTTTCTTTTCTTTCTTTTTGGCCAGGCTGTGCAAAGCTTAATTTCCTTAAGCTTTCTAATTGACCCATGTAGTGAGTGTTAAGCTAATGACTCCCAAACCAAATAGTTTTAGGGCATTAGGTGTAAAGACACCCCTAAGGACTTACTAACTCGAGTCAAAAAGGCTACGAAACCAAACTAGTCATGCTTTTAATCAAATTAAAATTTTCACATTTTGACGCAAGAGGTCCAGTTACTTAGTAAAAATCTCACAATGATCAATTTTTTTTTTTTTTTAACAATATATGCCCATGTTATTTTTCCAACAAGTTACCTAAGTTCATCCAAGAAAATGACAACACATATTGATTTCAGATTTCATACCCCACAGACTACATGCTAGTGTGCTTGTGAAAATTGAATTGAAACAAGTAATATCTCATGCTGACAAGGAAGGTAACACAACTCTAGCTCCCTAGTCATGTGATCATGTGTTCATTATGCTAAGCTCACCAATGAATTTCAAACAAAAATTTAAAAATCAATTGCATGTTCAAGAACAACATGTGAACCCATACCTCCAAACTTAAATGGCACAATGTTCTCTGTGTGTGGACATATAAAATGAATCAATGTAGGGGAATAGAGTACCTAACCCGTCACTACGGTGTAGAAGATGATGCTCCTGAAGCAGGTGGCAATCGTGCTAGAATGGACCGCAGCAATTCTTCTTGCCTCTCTAATCTTTGGTCTACCAAGAACTTGTCTTCCTGAGCCTCCCTTCTCTGATCAGCCAGCTCAAACCGGAGGTATGCCAACTCATCACAGATGAAATGATACTCTGAAATGCCCATGGTGACGGTCTCCTCCTCCTCCTCCTTCTCAGCTGCAGGCTCATCCATGTCCATAGGCTCCTCCTCCCTCTCTACTTCAGCTGCTGGCGCCTGTGGTACCCGTGGCATGTGTGAGTAGCTCTGGTTCCATTGGATTCTACCAAATTGCATGTGTTCGGTTACGGGTCCATCCGTTGGAGTGCCCTTAATGCCCTTTTTTCCGAAGGATGTGAGTGAGTAGAAAAGGGAAAGGTAATCCCCATTTGTTGGTATTCTCAGCTCCTCATAAATGCACCCCATGCCAGAACTTATGTAGCTGATTCCAGATGATATCAGGAATGGAGCACCAATAGCCTTTATGAAAGGCATATATTGCAGTGAGAAAGAGGTTTCGTCTCTAAGTCTTGTGTCCTAAGGGACACGCATTCCGATGTAGGATAAAGTCTACTAGCCAGAGTCGTGGAGGTAGCTTGGCTTTGCTGGCACAGTTGCAGTGCTCATCGGCGTATTGTCCCTCACACATGTCTTCAATGATGTCTGCAATAGTGGGTGTGGAGGGACAAACTGCAAATTGATCTTTTGACTGGGGGCACTCATCATGGCACTTGAGAGTAGTTGCGATGTCCACAGTAGTGACCTCAATGTCAACTCCCTCAATGGATAAGGAGATGATACCTAGCCGGTTGCAGTCGTAAGTGAGGTGCTCATAAAATTGCTTAATCATGTGCTCGTAGGCGGTTGAGGTGACTGGCTTGAACAAGATAATGATGAGACTTGTAAAACTATGCATGTAAAAGACGACTAAGGTTAATTGCATCATATGACACGGTACACCAACATGTGCAGAATAATGACCATGGGCTTACTATATAGGTTAACTTCATAGTCAAGTGTGTGTGTGTGTGTGGGCCTTGGATCCAGTGATTTTCATGACCGACGCAACCATTGTCATTTGGTTGGTCATTACAGGACGTACATCACTAGTAGCATGGGCTACCCGAGGTCGGACTTGGTTGGGGAGCTAGTGGTAGACGGTAACGTACAATGGTCGGGGCACCAGCATTGTATTACAGGTCCTTCGGGACAGCGTCAACCCTACCGAGAATGAGTAATATCTCGGGTAGACCATACTGTTGAATTATGACATGATTCTCATATTACATCATATATATATTATATCTATATTGCATCTATGATAAACTGTCACCTCATAATACTGCATGTACTTTATAAACAACTAAGTTCACTATTTAATGACGGATACGTCATGTGCGTTTATACTCACTAAGTCGTCAGACTTATCCTTGTATTTTTTCCCCTTTTTCTCTATATGTACAACTATGTTGTTATAGATAGTTTAGCAAAAGATGGATACCGCAAAGCATCCGCTTATAGTGGAGGACTTGATCCGAGTGACACTTGAAGACCTATTGCAAGCTTAGGCCGGTGCTGATGGTAACTAGTACTTATTATGTTGTAGACTTAAGAGTTTTGATGCATGCTTGCATAATAAGGTATAGCATAAATCAATTGTAAAGACAACATCTATAGTGTGATTTTAACTACTTTGATGATTCTTGGTAGATGTTCTAGTTATAATAATTAATATTTATAGAATCTTAATGTTTTCACTGTTTAGTATCCTCCATTTTGAAGAGTATAGATCCCTAAGTCTTATTCCTCACAGAATAAGACTCGGATACGAACCGTGTAGTTAATTAATTTCTAGGGCATTACAGCCACCCCGAGTCACTTGGTGGTGGACCCTTAGGTGTTGGGAGGTGGTTTGGCTTGGGTAGCCGAACCCATTTTTGTTTTTTTTGTTTTTGTTAATTACCTCCCATAAACTATCACTCATTTACAAGTTGTTTCATGAATTGACAATTGTCACACTTAGGCAGATTGAACTACAATTTTGTTAAAAAAAAAAAAAAAAGCTTTTTTCGTTAGTCAACATGGTAAATTTAGTTTACATAAATATCTTTAAAATAATAATAAAAAAAAATTCTAAAAAATAATTAAAAAAAGAAGAAGCATTTAATGCATTGCAGATGACGATGAACAGTTTCTTGGAGAGACCAACATAACAAAATCAATTTCCCACTACATTTAACCATCTTCCTCCCCCCCCCCCGGCGCGGGGACAATTAGAGCATTATTAGTAGTCTCAGTAAATTTTACTCACCAAAATAATTAAAAATACATTTTTCTCTATTTTTACTATTAATTTTTTTAGAGCTTTTCTAACGCCTCACTATTTTAACAATCTACTTTCGGTATTTCATTTAAATATTTCGTTTCAAAGATTTGTTTATTTAGAGCATCTCCAGCAGGCTTTTAAACTAACTTTTAAGTTAAATTTAGCAATTTTTAGTTCTTCAGCAGACCCTTTAGAATAGTAATTTTTCTAAAATTTGCTATAGTGAACTTTTATATTTAAAAGTTCACTGTAGCATATTTTAAAAAGTTGATTTTGAGGGGCTAACATAGCCATCAACTACTGGAGATGCTCTTATTTATTTAACTATTAAATGATAAGAGCGAAACAAAAAATAAAAAAAAAAAAGAGAAAGAGAAACCATTTTTTTTTATTCATTTGGTGAGTGAACAGTACTCACTATTAATAGTACTTCACACACTATTTTTTTTTTTTTTTTTTTCGGGTCAAATTGGTGAGACTAAAAAGAAAGATCTTAAGACTTTTTCATCAAATTGGCTCAACAAAATAACAAAAAGTAGTTTTGGTGAGGCTACAAATAGTGGTCTTAGAGTATTATTAGTAGTCTTACTAATTTTACTCTACACTTGTCTCTAGTTTAACTATTAACTTTTTAAAAATATCTCTAACGGCCTCCCTATTTTAATAATTTACTTTTATTATTTTATTTAAATATTTTTTTTTAAAAAAATTTGTTTATTATTTCTTTGATTATTAAAGTAGGAGAGAGAAACGTAAAAGATAAAAGAGGAAAGAGAGAAAGGAAAACTAATTTTTTATTTATTTGATTAGTGAATAATACTTGCTAACGCACTATTACTGTTTACTCAATATTAGTTTTGTTTTTTTTTTTTTTTTCCTTTTAATTTTTATTTTTGGGTTAAATTGATGAGGCTGAACAAAAAAAAAAAAAAGAAATTTTTAAAGTTTTTTCACAAAATTGGCTCACTGAAATAACAATAAAAAAAAAAAAAAAAAAAGTCTTGGTTACGCTGCAAATATTCTTACATTTGATGTTCGCTCAGAAAAAAAGAAAGAAAAAGAAAAATCTACCATCTACTCTACCTTGGAAACTCAGGCTTATACCCATTTAAGCTTCAAGCTTGTCGTTCATACCTCCAGGCGGTCATTACTCGCATAGTCGCTGAGAGCCTCTTCTTTATAAACGGCATCAAGCTCTTTCCATTTTTCAGAGAGAGAGAGGCTATGGAAGCCAGAAACATCCTACGCTTCCTGTTTCTTTTTCTCTGTGTCGCTCTTATGCTACTCTTCACCTGGGTTCACCTCC
Organism: Corylus avellana; assembly: GCF_901000735.1. NCBI lineage: Eukaryota > Viridiplantae > Streptophyta > Magnoliopsida > Fagales > Betulaceae > Corylus > Corylus avellana. The sequence continues at coordinate 21,930,709 of NC_081543.1, read as the reverse complement.
CCTACGCGCCACCTTACGCGAATGAGCTTCTTGACTGCGCCACCAACTCACCATGGTGCACCTCCAAGAACCGCCTCCAATCCAAACAATCCAACCTCCTCAAAGAGCCCCCAATCCCCACGAGCCACCGCAACCACGCGTCCGACACACCTCACCACCCTCTGGACCCTCTGACCATCCAAGAGCTCAACAAAGTCCGCTCAATCCTTTCCTCCCACCCACTCTTCAAATCGTCCACCTACGCGCTCCACTCCGTCGATCTCGAAGAGCCCGAGAAAGCGCTCGTCTTGAAATGGGAAAAGGGCGACCAGCTGTTACCCAGAAGGGCCTCTGTGGTCGCACGTGTCAACGGCAACTCGAACGTGTTGACAGTAGACCTCAGCACCGGCCAGGTGACCGTTCGCGAAACCGGCTTGCCTTCCGGTTACCCCATGATGACGATCGAGGACATGACCACAGCCACGTGGGCCCCACTCGTTAATGGTGACTTCAACCGCACGATCATCCAGCGTGGGATTAATCTGGCCGACCTCGCGTGCCTGCCGATTTCGACGGGGTGGTACGGGAAGTCCGAGGAGAACAGGAGATTGATTAAGGTGCAGTGCTACTCCATGGAGGGCACTGTGAACTTCTACATGAGACCAATCGAAGGGTTGACTGTGCTCGTTGACTTGGATACGAAACAGGTGGTGGAGATTTCGGATAAGGGCAGCAACATACCCATTCCAAAGGCCGCCAACACTGACTATCGGTACTCCGCTCAGGAGCTCCATCAAGTAATGAACCTACTGAACCCGATATCCATCGAGCAACCCAAGGGTCCGAGTTTTACAATTGAAGATGAGCACTTGGTGAAGTGGGCGAACTGGGAATTTCACCTGAAACCCGATGCGAGAGCGGGTGTGATAATATCTCGGGCCAAGGTCCGGGACTCGGACACCGGGGAGCTAAGGGATGTGATGTACAAAGGGTTTAGCTCTGAGCTCTTTGTGCCTTACATGGACCCCACCGATGCTTGGTACTTCAAGACTTATATGGACGCTGGTGAATACGGGTTCGGGTTGCAGGCCATGCCACTTGACCCGCTTAATGATTGTCCACGGAACGCGTATTATATGGACGGTGTGTTCCCCACCGCTGATGGGACTCCATACGTTCGTTCAAACATGATTTGCGTGTTCGAGAGGTATACCGGCGACATCGGATGGCGTCACTCAGAGAGTCCAATCACGGGCATGCAGGTAAGGATAATTGATTAAGAGTAATTTGGTAGTTAAAACTAATTTTGAGATTTTTTAAAAATAAAAAATTGAGAATAATTTAAAATTATTACATCATAAAATAATTTATATAAAAAAAAATATAGCTTTTAGTATTGCCTTTCAATTAATATCAGCAAATATTGCACTAATTTGTAAGACATCTTAAAACAAAAATAGTTTACTTTATTGAGGTGATTTTGCTCCCTTCATTGGCCGATTTGGGACACCTAAAACTATTTTCTTTTAAGAATAGTTTACTTTAGGAAAAAATATAATTTAACCTTTCAAACTACTAGTCATTTTCATTTTAGCTCTATAATGTTCAAAAAGTGATAAAGTAGCTACTAAACTACCAAACAGTTACAATTTAGCCACTCTGCTAGTCATTACCGTCAAATAGTATGAAAAATTTAAAATTGCGTCATTTTGGTAAGGTTAAGTTACTAATATGTCATTTTGAAAAAAAAAAAAAATCAATTTAAAAGATTTCCCCTAGAACGACATCATTGTGAGGAAAAAAAAAAAAAATGGTGGTTTAGGGGTGGCTTGCTGGCCACCCCATGACCTATGGGGTGGCTGGCCATGGGGGTGGTTGGGCGGCCACCTCGGGCCTGTTGGGGTAGCTGTCCATTGGACATGGGGTGGCCGGGCGCCCGGCCACCCCCATGGCCTGGGGGTGGCTCGCCGGCCACCCCAGGCATAAATCATTTTTTTTTTTTCAAAACGACGTCGTTTTGGGAAAAAAAAAAAAATGGTGGTTTAGGGATAGCTCGCCAGCCACCCTCAAGCCTGTTGGGGTGGCTGGGCACATAGGCCATGGGGTGGCCGCCTAGCCACCCCCATGCCTGGGGGTGACTCGCCGGCCACCCCAGGCATAAAACCATTTTTTTTTTTTCTTCAAAACAACGTTGATTTGAGGGAAAAAAAAAAAAAAACAATGGTGGTTTAGGGGTGGTTGGGTGGCCACCCCATAGGATTGGGGTGACTCCCCGCTAAACCACTTTTTTTTTTTTTTTTCTTTTTCTTTTTCAAAACGATGTCGTTTTGGGGGGTATTTTTTGAATTGATTTTTTTTTTTTTCAAAAAAGCATTTTAGTAATTTAACTTTGCTAAAATGGCGTAGTTTTGAAATTTTCATTATATTTGACGGTAATGACTAACGGAATGGCCAAATTATAACTGTTTGGTAATTTATGGCTACTTTATTATTTTTTGAACATTAAGGAACTAAAATGAAAATAACAAATAATTTGCAGAGCTAAATTATATTTTTTCTCTTTATTAAAAAAAGTAAAGATTCCCCAATTACTAGTTTTTTATAAAAAAATAGTATGGAGTATATCTGAGTCATTGGATCACTTTGTGTTGTCCTTTTGTTAATGAGTTGTAATTAGTGCAGCACTAATGATAAAGTTTGCTTTATTTGTTTTGGCAGATTAGAGAAGTGAGGCCAAAGGTAACGTTGGTGGTTAGGATGGCAGCCTCGGTCGCTAACTACGATTACATTGTTGATTGGGAGTTTCAAACGGATGGATTAATTAGAATTAAGGTTAGTGGCATTTTATTATTTTTATTTGTTTTATTAGTGCAAAAGGAGAGAATCTAATGGAAATTGATAAATTAACATTTATGTTGAGGTTTAGGTAAAAATGTAAAGTTAAATATCTAATAGTATAAAAATGTCTCAGAGCTTGGTCGTATATGCAAAAATAACAAATTGATTTCTTTGCTAAACTTCTATTTAATAGTTTGACAAAAACGTTAAATCCCATATCATCACGAATTATAACACGTGTTGTTCATAATAATAATAATAAAAATTATTGAATATATAAATTTTTGTTTTCTAGAAAAAAGAAAGAAAAAAAAAACCCCTTAAACCAGAGGTGATGGAGCATGAGGTTTACTTGAATGAGGGTTGCCGAACCACCCAAATGAATAAAGATATAAACTTAATTAACGAGAGGAATGAGATATGGATTCTTTTGAAGGGGCTGAGAAAAATATCCGTTAGAAAAAGATTAAAACAATCCTATTTTTTTATTTTGGGCTTCTTTGTTGCAGATTCCTTTGTCATTCTCTCCATGATTCCCAATTATACAAATATCTAGCTGGCTATGAATCCTACTTTTCGTCTTTTGTCCTCTTTACCAAGTGGATGGTCATCAATGACGATACATGTGCAACTTTTTTCTTCTTATGATATGTACACTGACTAATTTACCAGAAAAAAAAAAAAAAAAAAAGGGAGAATATTCTGCTGATCACTACAATCTTTAATCTCAGGTTGGACTTAGTGGTATTCTGATGGTGAAAGGCACCGAGTACGACAACATAAACCAGATTCCGAATCAAGAAAATCTATACGGAACCCTGTTGTCCGAAAATGTCATCGGTGTTATCCACGATCACTACGTCACCTTCCACCTTGATATGGAGATCGACGGCTCAGATAATTCCTTCGTTCAGGTCAACATCAAGAAGGAGCAGACCTCAGCGGGTGAGTCACCACGGAAAAGCTACCTGAAAGCCGTACGAAATGTGGCTAAGACTGAGAAGGATGCACAGATTAAGCTCAAGCTCTATGACCCGTCGGAGTTCCACGTCATTAACCCATCAAAGAAGACCCGGGTCGGAAACCCGGTTGGATATAAGGTGGTTCCCAGTGGCACAGCGGCTAGCTTGCTTGATCTTCAAGACCCTCCCCAGAAGCGGGGTGCTTTCACGAACAACCAAATATGGGTCACTCCCTATAACCGGAGCGAGCAGTGGGCGGGCGGGTTGTTTGCTTACCAGAGCCATGGTGAAGACACTCTTGCAACATGGTCTGACAGGTATGCCCCTTTGAAAAATTTTACTCTTATTTTCAACTTTGCAAAGGTCTTTTTATTTAGGAGTAATTACCTTTTTTCTCGTCAATTACAACGTATTATTACTTTGTCCTCATGAACCGACAACCTTATTGTCTAACCCCATCAAATTATTATTTTGTGCCCAAAATTCCATTCCGTCAATCAAATGTGTTAACTCAGACGGTTAATCCGTTACTTTACCCCCATAAATTACAACACGGTGTCACTTTACCTCCTTAAACTATACCACATTGTCACTTTGCCCCCATAAATTACAACGCATTGTCACTTTAATCGTTTGAGATAACGCTTTTAATTGACGAAATAGGGGTTTTGGGCACAAAATGGTAGTTTGATGGGGTCGGAGAGTAGTGTTGTGAGTTCATGGGGGCAAAGTAACAATGTGTTGTAGTTAATGAGGAAAAAGGTAATTACCCCTTTTATTTATTTTTTTAATTTTAATGAGTTTGAGTGATTGAAAATATTAATGCCCATTTTGTTTGCGCAATAGACCCTTGGAAAAGAATGATTATTCCATAGGAATAATCATTCTTTTGTTTGGTAGGGGTTTATTCCTACGATTAGTTATTTCCATGAGAATGACTAATCTCATCCACACAGGGATAGCTATTCCTCTCACTTTTTAGAGGAATAGTTATTCCTTATGATAAGGACAAAGTTTTTTATTAAAATCATTTTTTTTTTTCTGAAACTAAAAAAAAAAAAAATTAATAATAATAAATCATGTGGGTGGCCAACCATCCCAATAGGTGGCCAGCTACCCACAAAAGGCCTTGCGCCATCCCTGGAGGGCCTCGCGGTGGACCAGCCACCCCCAGGGCCATCCGGGTGGCCTTGATCACCCCTCGGTGGGATTCTGGGGTGGCTCAATTCACATTGGGGGCGAGGTCCTCTGGGGTTGTTGCAGCTACCCCCAATGTGAATCCAAAATCTCGTCAAGGGTGGCCGTGCATGCTGTGGTGGTCAGCCACCACACGTTTAACTTATTATTATTTTTTTTTTAATTTGAGATTTGGAAAAATTAGAAATCAAATGGGCTTTTTAGTAATTTTAATTCAATTTCAATTATGAAACCTGTGTTGTTACCAAACTAGAGAATTAGAATAATTATTCCATTCCAATATCTTCCATTCCTAGTAATAACTATTTCATTTTCCAATAGAATACGCATTTTGCGAACTAAATGAGCCCTTATAGTCTTTATTACTTGCAAGTTATAAACGCTTTAAGTTACCTATTATATTACATGGCATTTTTCTCATTAGTTAATAAATAATTAATTTTATTTGTTAAATTTTGTTGCGTAATTTTTTAATGATTAATGTTATTTTTTAAATTTATCTATCACACTCAATATATATTAGCTAATGTTAAGTGATTTTTAAGTGTTTTTCATGTGACTTGAGGTAAAAAAAAAAAAAAAAAAAAAAAAAAAAATCTTAAAACATGTTGCATCATAAAAATGTAATAATTAAGTGCAACTAATGTAATAAATTAGTATGAATGATAGGGGTAGGGCTAAAGGGTCTTTCAAGGGTCATGTTCTCGTTCGTGTCCCATTTTTTGAAGGTTTAGATAGGGTTGAAAGGTCTTGTAACAGTCGTGACCATGTCCTCTTCTGTTTTGGTGCCTATACTGCTTTATGTGGCCCAATTTTTGGCTTTTGCCTAAGGTATAGAGGACCATGACATTTTTGACTCCTTTGGGGTCAGTAACACACCCATTTCCTATTTTGTGTTTCGAGTTTAGCACTTATGTTTTCGTTTTGGATTTGTTGTTAGGGAGCCCAACCTTCTTGAACTTTTTTTGACCCCTTTGTGATCATTAGCACACTCATTTCCTATTTGATGTTTCCAGTTTGGTGTTGTTTTTGTTTTGAGTTTGTTATTGGGGACACTACCATTTTTGGACTTTTTGTTTCTTTTAACCCCTTCCCTTTTTATTGAAAAAAAAAAAAAAAAAGAAAGAAAAAAGTATGTAGAGGAAGAGAAATGCTACACACTTTGTAGTGCGTACTTCTTTATATGACAGCGAAAATCATCATTGAATCTAAAATTTAATAATAATTTTTACTGTTACAAAAAGTATGCACCAAAAACAATAAGGAAATGTTTATTTCATTGTCCAACACGTCTTTTGTTTATCTATGTATAAGTGATGCTTAAATTGACCATTAGACCTTATACATGATATTTTCTCATGCATGACATGACATAATTTTGTTCATGATTCAATGGCTGATGCAGCCAGCCTTGACAAACTTGATATTATCCATTAGATTTTCCCAGTTGGGCTTGACTAGTCAATATTTCAATGGCTAAAGTATTGCCATTAATGGGGTTGATTTTGCAGGGATAGAGCAATTGAGAATAAGGACATTGTCGTGTGGTACACGCTAGGGTTCCATCACATACCATGCCAGGAGGATTTCCCCATTATGCCCACCGTCTCATCAAGCTTTGATCTGAAGCCAGTCAATTTCTTTGAGAGCAACCCTATTCTGCGGATCCCACCTAATGTGGAGAATGACCTCCCTGTTTGCAAGCCTGCCGCTTCAGGTTGAACAAGTACTCTTGGGTCTTTTTGTGTCAATTATCTAGATACTTCTGTATGTACATATTTTCGAGATTTAATGAATAAATGGTAATTATCTTTCACTAGCTTATTTTGAATATGTCTTAAAAAAGAATAGTAAAAATATAAAAATTATTTGTTCAATATAAAAAAGAGTGAAAGAAAAGATAAGTTACAGAGAAATTTATTAAATTTGAACAATTGTTAGATTTTTTTTCCTATGTTAATGGTTGGGTGAATCGAATTAAACCTACGGTAAACAACAAAAAAAGCAGTCATAAAATGCTACTTGTAATAGATTTAGTTGTAAGAAAAGGCAATGTGAGAGGAAATTTGGCCAAAGTACCATGACCATCGCATTCCATGAATTTATAGAAGATTACAAGTAGTGTACACTGTTTACATGATTGTTTACTAGACAAAATAGATAATCTAAACTACTGAAATTAAACACATGATAGGACTCTCATGGCCTCAAATCTATTGTGATTAGAAGAAGACTTGGGGGGCGGGGGGTGTGAAAAAATTTTGTTTTGAAGCGATTTATTTTATTTATTTGTATAATAGTAAAAAGTGAATGATGTGATAAAAAGTGAGAATATTTTGATGTTTATTTTTGGGGAAAATCTACTTTACCCCCTGAAGTTTTAGAGATTTTTCAATTTGAACCCAAAAGTTTAAAAATTGACAATGTACCCTCCTAATATTTCAAAAATTTTCAATTAAAACCTTCCGTTACTAATTTTCGTTAAATTGAACGATTTTTTTTTTTATTATTAAAAAAAGCCTGAGGGTAATTACATAATTTCATAGATTTCCGTCCAATTTAACGGAAGATTTAAATTGAAAATTTTTGAAACATTAGGGGGTATCTTGCCAATTTTTAAACTTAGGGGTTCAAATTGAAAAACTCATAAAACTTCAGGGGGATAAAGTAAATTTTTCCCTTTATTTTTTTAAAGGAATGAAGTGAATAGTGTTTGGAGGTGGTGGTATTGTTTGCCAAACAACCCCTTAGTACATGACTATATGTGAAGCCAGCTATGTGTCTTCAACATGAGGAATATTGGAACCCAATGTTGCAGATGATGTAGTGTTTGTACACAACACTGTAAGGGATGAGTTTGAATCCAACTCAATGTCTCGCACATAAATAGTCTTCTGTGATGACTCCTTAATAGCCCCTCTTAAACTCATTGGAGAAGAAGCAATCATGAGTTTGTCACGGAGATAAAAGGAACTGAGAAGATGATAGCCCCTTAGTAAAAATGTCAGCACAATTATCAACTGTAGAAATAAACCGACAAGCAATATCCTTTTGTAGGACCTTCTTCTAAATGAAATGATAATCAACTTCAATATGCTTAGTTCTAGTATGATAAACCGGATTAGATGCTATGGCAATTGCTCCCAAATTATCACACACAGTACTGGAGGAGTGGAAAGAGGAATATGCAATTCCTTAAAGAGCATTCTTAAGCAATACAACTTCGTTGTGGCAATGGTCATAGACCGATATTTAGCTTTAGTGCTTGATCTAAAGACGACATGTTGTTTCTTTGATTGCCACGATATGAGACAATGGCCAAAGAAAACTCCATAGGCACTAGTTGATCTACAATCAATTGGATCCCCGGCCCAATCTGAATCACAGTATGCTTGCAACTGAAGTGGTCCAGGAGTAAAGTATAGTCCGTGATCAGTAGTACTCTTAAGGTAACAAAGCACCCTTTTAGCAATAGTAAAATGGATGGTTGTGGGACAATGAAGAGACTGGCAAAGCTAGTTTACTGAGTATGAATGTCTAGTCTAATGAGGGTACAATATTGAAGTGCCTCAACAATATGCTTGTAGGTAGAAAAATCTACTAACGGGATCACCATCAAACTTGGTGAGTTTCTTCCTGAAGTGCAAGGAGCAGCTGTGATGCCCCAAAACTTTAAAATCAAGTCCCGACCATTAAGGAAAAATAAATATCTTCAGTAAATATTTTTATAAAACCAACATTACTTGCAATGTTTTAAAAACCCTTCTTATTTCAAGAAAATGGCCAAAACAACCTTATTTCGCCTCTAGCAGAACGTTCAGTAGGGGACCACCGAACGTTCGATGTTAACCTTAGTGCGTTCAACTAGGGAACACACCAAACGTTCAACGACCAAATAATAAAACCATTGGGTATTGACCAACGTTCAATTTGAAGCCCTAGAAACACTATGCAATAGTACACCAAACGTTCGAGTATAGTACCGAACGCTCAATGACAGTCTAAAGGAAAGCCTGACACGAAATCCATCGAAATACGTTCCCATTTCCACTAAGGAATAAATAGGGGTTGCAAAGGTCCTGCAGGTCTCTGATGCTCCACCTTGACTTGCTGAAACGTGAGGCTTTGTTCTACATACCGTGCGGTATCCTTCTTCATTCCTTCCCACCAATAATTTTTACGTAAATCTCGATACATCTTGGTGTTACTTGGATGGACTATATATGAGGACTGATGGGCTTCTAACAAGATGACCCTTTTCAGTTCTGCATCCTTGGGAATGCACACCTGGTTGCGAAACTTTAATATCCCATCTTCAGCTATGTGAAAATCCGATTGTACCCCTTTTTCCACTTTTTCACGGCTTTTGATAATTTCATTGTCCGATAGCTTGGCGATTCTAATTTGCTCCATCAAGGTTTGCTCCAAGGTTAGGCTACTCATATAAGACTGGATTTCCCCCACCATCATCTCTACTCCGGCCCTTCCAGGTCAAAGAGTAGTTCCTTTTGCATAATGAACATGGCAGATATGCTTCCAGCTATGGTTTTTCTACTGAGAGCATCAACAACTACATTCGCCTTCCCTGGGTGGTAGTTGATCGTATAGTCGTAGTCCTTTAGGTATTCTAGCCAACGACTTTGGCACATATTGAGCTCTTTCTGGGTGAAGAAGTATTTCAGGCTTTTATGATCTGTGTAGATTTCACAATGCTCCCCGTACAAGTAGTGCCGCCATATCTTAAGAGCAAAGACTACCACAGCAAGGTCAAGGTCGTGAGTCAGGTAATTGCGCTCGTAAGTCTTCAACTGTCTCGAGGCATAGGCGATTACTTTCCCTTGTTGCATTAGTACGCAATCCAACCCTTTGTGTGAGACGTCACTATAAATCACAAATCCATCCAATCCTGATGGGAGAGTGAGGATTGGCGTAGTGCCTAAACGTTGCTTCAATTCTTGGAAACTTTGTTGACACTCCTCTGACCACTAAAATTTCTTGTTCTTGGTGCCGCCAACTGAGAAAATCCTTCAACGAACCTCCTATAATAGCCAGCAAGACCCAAAAAACTTCGCACCTCGTGGGCATTCGACGGCCTCACCCAATTGACTACCGCTTCCACTTTACTTAGGTCCACTGCAATTTCATCCTTAGTAACAACGTGCCCTAAGAACGCCACATTGTCTAACCAGAATTCGTATTTCTTGAATTTCGCGTAAAGTTGGTGTTTCCTCAAGACGCTCAACACCGTCCGCAAATGTTCCTCGTGCTCCTCCCGACTCTTTGAGTAGTGATAAGTGCCAAATATTCCATATTTGAACCCCTTTATTTACATTAGTTAATCTTTTAGTTGTATCGTTATTTAATGTTTTGTGTTAGTTTTTTGTTTTTAGTATTTTGTAGGTCATTGAAGAAAACTATTGCTTTAAAGGAAAAAAAAATGCAAAGTTTGGAAGAAAGCATACTTTAAGAAGACCTAAATGATGTGGTTAAGTTTAACCAAATCTAAGAAAATGTTAAATCAGATTAAAGATCAGATTAGATTAAAGTTCAGATTGGATAAAATTTTCGATTAGATTCAAATTCAGATTCTGCATGTCTCAGTATTTTGACCATAACTTTCCACTCAAATATCGGATTGAAGTGATTCAAGTGTCATTGGAAAGCTAACTCAAAATAATACAGCTCATTTTGAAATAGGATTTTCCTAATTCGGTCGATTACTATGCCAAAATCGCCCCGTAATAAAAGGACACAAATCTAGATGATTCCTATTCCGATTTCAGACTTCTATTTTGACTCGAAGACAGACCTCCGAATTATCTAAGTTTAATAGGGCTTCAAGGACTTCTCTAAGCCTATAAATAGACTTCTTTGTATTCAAGAAAAGAATAGAATTCTAGAGAGCAAATTTCTAAAGTTTTTCTCCTTTCAGTTTAGATTTCCTTTAGATTTATGTTTTATTTTTATGTGGAGCTAAATTCCCAACTAAGGCCGGGGATAAAGCCTCACCGATGAAGAACATCAATACTTTCATGTAAGTCTTTATTTATCTGATTTTATTAGGTTTAATATTTCAATTATTTTACTTATTTTCAATGTGTGGAGTGATTTTTGGATATCTTTTGTGATTCAAGGATACACTTGATGATTTAAGATAATTTCACATAATTGATTGCTTGATTTTATTTGCCTAAATAATTGGATATCCCTTGTGATTTGTTCTACGGATACATTTGGTGTTTCAATTAAAATTGGATATCTTTTATGATTTACGGATACATCTGATGATTTGATTGATATTGGATTCCTTTTGTGATTTGTGCAATGAATGGATACATGTGATAGTTTTGATTAATTGTTTGAAGCATAGTAAAACATATCTAAGATTTTAATTGTGAAAACTTCAGATTAATATTGATAAACATGGAAGTATGTTGTTATGATTCGGTGAGTGTGAATTCCCAAACCTCAGTATTTTATCTCTTCGTTTATTTTAATTAGTTTATGTTTGTCTTTTAATTTTTAAAACCAAAATCAAAACTCTTTTTGGAACTAGATTAGGATTTAATTAGTTTAGATATAAATTGCTCTTTCAAAAACACAATTGCCTGTGGGTTCCACCTCGCACTTGCAAAACATTATATTGCAAACGATTCGTGCACTTGCGAGTATATTAAAATTTGCATAACAAGTAGATTAAGATGTCGTCGATAAATACCACCACACACCGATAGACAAGCTCTCAAAAAATCCGGTTCATGATATCCATGAAAGCTACCGGAGCATTAGTTAACTCAAAAGGCATTACTAAGAATTCATAATGCCCATACCTTGTTCGGAACGCCGTCTTCTGTACCTCCTTCTCCTGAATTTTGAGTTGGTGATAGCCGAAACGAAGGTCAATCTTAGAGAATACCTATGACCCTTGGAGCTGGTCAAAGAGGTCATCAATCCTCGGCAGTGGATATCTATTCTTGATTGTCACCTTATTCAGTTCCCGATAGTCGATACATAGTCTCATCGACCCATCCTTTTTCTTCATGAATAAGACCGGTGCTCCACATGGAGAAACACTGGGGTGGATAAAACCCTTGTCCAGAAGTTCTTGTAACTGATCCTTGAGCTCCTTGAGTTCTAGCGGCGCCATTCTGTATGGAGCCTTGCATATGGGTGCGGTGTGTGGTAGTAAGTCAATGGTGAATTTGGTCTCCCTGTCCGGAGGTATCCTTGGCAGCTTTTCTGGGAAAACGTCCACAAATTCCCGTACTATAGGTATTTCCTCAATCCTGCATCCCGATTTTTCTTCTGTTACGCAAGCCAAGTATCCTGAACACCAACTTCTCAGTAATTTCGTCACTTGTAGTGTAGATATCAATTTGAGCATGCCTGTATTTTGATCTCCCCGAATCTTGAACTTTGCTGCTCTCGGTGGTCCAAACACGATCTCCTTGCGAAAACAATCCACGTGTTAAGTGTCAAAAATATTCATATTTTAGCCCTTAACTTATATGTGTTAATTCCTTAGCTGTTAGTTTATACTATTTTATTTCTTTTATGTGTTTTCTTTGTTTTTGTAAGCTTTTGAAAGAAAAGGAAGCAAATATGGAAGTATTGGGCTTAAAGAGCAAATTTGGGAAAAGCTAGAGGCTCTGGTAGTGCAATCGATCACAGGGGACCTGCGATCGAGCGCACTATAAGCAAAAAGACCATATGAGTGTAGCCTTGTGCTCGTGCGCACACAAGGAGACTCGATCACAGACCTTCGATTGAGCGAACATGGGCTGCGATTGATCGCACCCGTGTGCTGGGAATAGTTAGCTACGGCCAGAATTCCCTTTCCTTCCATATTAGGGTATTCCAAGTCCCACTTGTAATAGGACTAAACCCTACGAATTTTCTAGGTTTACTAGAGGTTCTAGGATTTCTTTAGGCCTATAAATAAACCTCTTAGCTTTTAGGAAAAAGTGTGGAGAAAGAGGCACAAGCTCTGGAAAGGAACTGATGGCTAGATCAAGAGGAGTTTGGGTTTTTCTTCTCTTTCACTTTTATTTTGTTATGTAGTTTATATTTTAATTGGGGCTAGCTTGAAACCCTAATCAAGTCTTTTGTTTTATTTCCTTATTTTAATTCAATCGTGACAATTGAATTTTTTATGATAATTAAATAGGAAATTACTTCTAAACATAATTTACCAATCCTTGTGAGAATAATCTCGTATTTGCTTGCTATACTATCATTTGATCTTGTGCACTTCCCAGTAAAACGTACCAAGTATTTGCCTATTAATTTAGGTAGATATTTTGTACAATAAGTTTTCGGCGCCGTTGCCGGGGATTGTGTTAAATTATGTCTAGAATTTTTTATTTTTTATTTTTTATTTTTTTTTTCATTTAGTTTAATTTAGTTTCTTTTTATTTATTTATTTATTTTTTCTCTCTCTCTCTCTCTTTTGTTTAGTTTTTAATTTTGTTTTAGTTTTTTTTTTTTGTTTTGTTTTGTTTTGTTTTGTTTTGTTTTTTTTTTTGTTTTTTGTTTTGTTTTTGTTTTTGTTTTTTGTTTTTTTGTTTTTGTTTCGTTTTGTTTTTTTTTGTTTTGTTTTGTTTTTTTGTTTCTGTTTATTTTTGTTTAATTTTTATGTTTTGTTTTTCGTTTATGTTTCTGTCCGCAAATCTGATTTAATTTGCGGCAGTGCGATCAAGCACAATCTCACTACGATCGAGCGCATTGTTGCCTGTGAGCCTTATATGCTTTGTGATAGTATGCTCGAGTGCCCATTCTTGGGAGATCGAGCGCCCAGCCAGATAGCAGTACTGAAGCTGCTGATTTCAATTTTGCTTTTATTTATTTTTTATTTTTTGCTATTTTTATTTTTATTTTTTGTTTTTCTGTTCTGTTTTCTTTTATTTTTATTTTTATTTTTCATTTTGTTTTTTTGTTTTTGTTTTACATTCTATTAATTTTTATTTTTTTTATTTTGTTTTTAATTTTTCTCTATTTTCTGTCCGCAACTTTGAGCTACCATGTTGCAGTGCGATCGAGCGCAAGTACTCAACGATCGACCGCATGATTGCCAGACAGCAGTACTAAGCTGCCGTATTTCTAGCTGCAGTAGTGTGACAGAGCACCCAACCAGAGGAATCAAGCGTACCAATGCGATTGACCGCATGTCCCCTGCGATTGAGCGCATCTCCATCCAGCAGTACTAAAGTTACTGTAAATTCCAAATCTGTTGGCTTCTTTTTTCTTATAGGGGTCATCAATCTCAGACTTTAGCCATAATTCCATACAACGCTTGCTCTATGCACTTGAGTCCTCCATCAGGCTAGGGTACATGATCTCCTTCCAGGTTTTTTTTTTTTTTATTGTTGTCCAATTCAAATTCTTTGCTTATTTTTATACAACAATGTGTTGAAATTGATAGGAATTTGGTTGGAGTTTCATTGATTTATTCTAGGGACAAGTGTTCCTACATTCAAGCTTGGGGGTAAGCTAAGAGCCATACCTTTGTCCAACCAGTTTTCTCATCTCCCGATGACAAGTGTGCTTCCATTCAAGTTTGGGAGTGTGTTATGAGCTATGCTATTTCAGACAATTTCGTCCATATCTCAGGTAAATTTTTTTTCATGTTATAAACACATTGGGGACAATGTGTAATTTAAGTTTGGGGTTAATGGAGACACTTTACACACACTTTGTCCCAGTTTTATTTTGTTTTTATTTTTATTGTTTGTGGAAAGAAAAAATATATATGTATATATGCATGTTCATGTTTGTCTTAAAATTTTGGTTGATCTTAAGAATTTTGATTTGATTTCATTGGTGAGCTTAAAATTTTGAACACATGATCTGATAATTGAGTTTTTCAGTTTGGTTTCTTGCTTAGGACAGTTAAGAATTTACATGTTCGATCTGATCTACACAGACACATTAGCACATAATTTGTGGGGTATAACACGAAAGTCTGATGTGTGTGTTTCTACGTCTTGAGTGAAACGGGATGATTTATTTTATATATATATAGCAGAATTAGGATCTGTGGATCGCTTAAACTTAAGGTGAAGTCAGGGAAACAGTCAAAATGAATTGGTCCTTTATGAAGACTAGATTCAACGACTCCTAACATGATAGTGCTATAATCTTTATGTCTTGCATCTCTTAAACACAAAAGTACAAGAGGCATTAATTCCTAGACGGACTAGGGGTTTTACCGCAACTTGGATTAATCCTATGGGAAGGAAATTCATTTTCTTTTCTCTAAGTTTTTAATTACTTCTTTATAAAGTAATTGACATATATCATGATGTTTATTTAAAGCATAGACTTGTTCAACTGTTTTTATGCTGTAATCATTGCTAAAAGATAAGGGTGAAAAACTTGATTCATAAATTTCTTTGGTTGGAACCTTGGGTATGTTCCAATCATGTGAATCTATATTTGCTTCAGGAATGTTATATTCTTCTTCTTTAACTATATCAGGTAAAGAAGGTAAACTAGATCTAGAGCTCATAGAGGATGTGGATCTAAACAACCTAGACATAATTCAAAATATTTGTTCAGGACAAGACAACAAAATTGAAGATTTTCTACTTCCAAATGCTTCTCTTTAACGGGTCTTTAAGTGTTTTGAAATAGCTATTTGTGTGTGCTATTGTGTGTCCTCCCAACTTACAAGCCTACCCAGCCTAACTGCGCTGACGGCACATTGATGGCACAAAGCATACATCCCATAGAACTCATAGATTTTGCTAAAGATAACATCTGAAAATATACTTGTTTGACATGAACAAAGTGATATTAGTTCATATATTTGTTAATTCCAGAAAACAGAATTGTCAAATTAGGAGTCGTTGAATCTAGTCTTCATAAAGGACCAATTCATTTTGACTGTTTCCCTGACTTCACCTTAAGTTTAAGTGATCCACAGATCCTAAAAGCTTTAACCTTGAACATTAAAACAGCAGGTTACGATATGTTAGAAGGAAGCCAACCTTTAGCATTAATTTACAGATTTTATTATAAGTCAATGAAAACAAATCTTAATGTGCATGCTCTTGTTGAATCTCACTCCAAGTTCTTAGGATAATCAACATGGAGAATCGGGAGTATACACCCATACCCTAGACTTCATGTGTTTGTCGATTTCCATAGATTTATGCTTTCTTAAAGGACAACTTAGTATACACCTATGCTAAATCCTTTAAGAAAGAAAAGAATTAGAGTATATGCCCATGCCTAATTCGTTGCTTAGAGAAATCTATAGCTTAAGGAGTATACACTCATGCCCTTATGTTGTCAAACATTAAATATACCAGTATGATTGGCGCATTGGCATATTGTTATCTTAATTAGTCTGATTAGTGGTGGATATCAAAACCCTAATCCTTTATAGTTTTAGTTTATCTTTTATTTTATTTCTTTATTTTAATTCAATCGTGACAATTGAATTTTATCTGTTAATTAAAAAAGAAAATTACTTCTAAACATAATTTACCAATCCTCATGGGAATGATCTTGTATTTGCCTGCTATACTATCGTGTGATCTTGTGCACTTGCGAGTAAAACGTACTAAATATTATCTATTAATTTAGGTAGTATTTGGCACAACAAGTTTTTGATGCAAGCATGATACATGGATAGCCAATCCATGCCTAAAATAATATCAAACCTGTTCATCTGAAAGATAACGAATTCGCTGGCATGACATGGCCTTCAACTAGAATAGGACAACCCTTAACTATTGAGGTGTATAAAATTGTAGTGCCTACCGATGTAGCAACTGCTAAATTTGCGTCCAAGGCTTCATACTACAGACAGTAGGCCTTAGCAATGGAATATGACACAAACGAGTGTGTTGCCCCCAAATCAAAAAGAATAGAAGGTCAACCAGATGAAATAGGGAGAGTACCTGTTACTGCATCGTCTGACGCCGTTGCATCACTTGGGGTCAAAGCATACACCTGAGCAGGTGTTGTGGTTCTTTGTTCCTTTGGGCGGTTCTGTTTGGCTTGGATGTTGGCAGGAGTCCTACAGTCCCTTGCAATCTGTCCAGGTTTCTCGCACTTAAAGCAGCCTGATTGCCCGTAAAGGTTATTCCCAAAATGCATCCTATCGCACTTCTGGCACGATGGGTGTTGCTCGCCCCCTCCTTGGCTATGGGGTTGCTGAGGCGTGTAACTCCTCCCTGCTGGTTGGTTAAAACTCTTCTTATTGGCATGGTATGGTTGTCCCCCCGAGCGGTTTCCTTACTGTGTAGTCCTCTTCCTCTGGTTGAAGTATTCCGAGTTGATCTTCTCTGTCCGTTCAATTATCACTGCCTTATTGATCAAATTTGTCAGTTTGCAAGTCTCAACTGTAACCCTCGTTCAAACTTTCTTACTTTGAGCTCTTCGGTGGACACCAAGTAAGGCGCAAACCAAGAAAGTTCAATGAACGTGGTAGCATATTGCTCCACCATCATTGATCGTTGAACCAAATCTGTAAATTCCTGGGCCTTGGTCTATCTGGTTGTTTGAGGAAAGAATCGCTCCAAGAACATATCCTTGAAGTCCTTCCAAGGAATGGTTACTCCTACACCTAGTTGTTGTTGTAGGAGTTCCTTCTGAGCCGTCCACCATCGTTCAACTCCCGTAGTGAGGTAGAAGGTAGCAAACTTGACCCTCTGTTCTTTGATGTTATTCATCACGTCCATCAGCTTCTCCATTTGTAAAACCTAGTTTTTAGCAGCTATTGCGTTGGGTTGTCCCTAAAAAATTGGAGGTGTTGCCGATTAAACTTCTCAAATATACACCCTCGTTGCCCTTTGCTGGTTGTTCCTCCCTCGCGCCGAGTGTTGGCCCCCATCGCTAGAAAGTCCATTAGTTGTGCCGCCAACGCAGTCAAAGCTTCCGGTTCCTGGTTGGCAGTGGTGTTTCCTCCGTTCCCAGCCTCGTTGCCCTCGGTGTGACCCTCCACGGTGTTGTTAGTGCGGCTGCGAGTCGGGGGTGCCATTGTTCTATGACCGAGGTAAAAGAGAAGAAAAAAATGAACAGTTAGAATGTATTCATGTACTGTCTATAAGTGACTTCAATAGACAGACTCTACTTGGCCGAAATGTGGCTTCCCATTACCCTGCTTCTTCTATCAATAGTTCTAATTCTTAAAGTCTACAGAACCTTATAACCTTTGCTCTTATACCAAAATTGTAACATCCCCAGCCCATTAGGGTTAGGTTTGTTAATCCTTTTTCTTACTCACAAAGATCCATAAGGTTTGTCAATTATAAAAGACTAGTATAAAATGAATGCATGAAACTCTAGAATATCACGTCCTTAAAAATAAACTAAAATATTCCTGCTTAACAAAAATATGTCTCACAAACGATAATTATGTTCCTTATTAACTTGTAACGACCCAGGGAAAAGCGCTAGCCACATCAGCTCTATTACTAAAAAAGGACTAGTCAATTTGGAGCTTCTCTAGAATTCATTATAAAGCCCAGTTTCATATAGTAACTAGGCAATGTGGGACTTAGCACTCATGACTATCTTTATAAACCACCCAGTCTATGTGGGTGTTTTCCTCATCTTCCCAATATGGGATCGGGGTGTTACAAACTCTCCTTCTTAAATTTCCGATGTCCTCGTTAGGGCCACGTCATGCAGTGCTCTAGTACCACATGACCTAGAGTTACTAGGTGGCTCTGATACCACTTTTAACGACCCAGAAAAAAGTGCTAGCGCTATTACTCCAAAAGAACTAGTCAATTTGGAGCTTTCTTAGAATTCATTATAAAGCTCAGTTTCACCTAGTAACTAGGAAATGTGAGACTTAGCACCCATGACTATCTTTATAAACCACCCACTATATATGAGCTTTTTCTCATCTTTCCATTATGGGACCGGGGTGTTATGAAGCCCAGTTTCACCTAGTAACTAGGCAATGTGGGACTTAGCACCCATGACTATCTTTATAAACCACTCACTCTATGTGGGCTTTTTCTCATCTTTCCAATATTGGACTAGAGTGTTACAAACTCCTCCTCTTAAATTCTTGACATCCTTATCAGGGCCACGTCATGCAGTGCTCCAGTACCACATGACCTGACGTTACTAGGTGGCTCTGATACCATTTGTAACGACTCAAGAAAAAGTGCTAGCCACATCTATGCTATTATCCCAAAAGGACTAGTCAATTTGGAGCTTCTCTAGAGTGCATTATAAAGCTCAGTTTTACCTAGTAACTAGGCAATGTGGGGCTTAGTACCCATGACTATCTTTATAAACCACTCACTCTATGTGGGTTTCTTCTCATCTTCCCAATATGGGACTAGGGTGTTACAACCCTCATTGACCCTCACACTAGATGGTGGAACCATGGACTGATACAAAATATTTTAACTGAGGAGGAGACAACCAATATTTGTAGCATGACTCCTAGCCCTAGTGGACAACCTGATCAACTTGTCTAGCTTGATACTAAGAATGGTGTTTACTCTGCCTACTATCTAGACAAATCTATGGAGGAGAGGGACAACGGGGCAAGCTCCAACGCTAATGGAGCAATTGATTCTTGGAGGAAGGTGTGCCAGGTTAGAGGACCCCTGGTGGTGAGATTATTTATATGGAAGGCTTACAAGGGATGCTCTGTGTCCTATTTGTGGGCTAGAACCCGAAAGGATTGGGCATATTCTTTGGAGGTGTGGTTCGGCTAGGGATGTTTGGATGGAGAGTACCAGGAATATACAAAAGAGCTCCATGGATGAAATCACTTTTGCTGCCATGTTTGAAAAGTTGTTAGACTTGTTGGTAGCAGCAGAGATGCAACTCTTTCCGACTGTGACACGTTTGCTATGGTTAGGAAAGAACGGTTTTGTTTTTGGAGGACCATTGACTGCACTTGCTGAGGTGATCCGCCAGGCAAAGGAACAAATGATGGCCTTTGAAAGAGCAAAAGTAGGGAGGAGTAAGGGACATCTCACACGAACGATGCATGAAAACACTACGTGGCAAAAACCAGCTGAAGGTTTTCTTAAGCTAAATTGGGATGCGTCTCTGGATGAGGCACAAAGACAAATGGGGATTGGAATAGTGATAAGGAATAATGAAGGGAAGAAATTCATTGATCTTAGAGATTGGGAAGAATTTGTTGTAGAACTTGCTCAGCAAAATTTCCCAAGGTGATGGATCCAGAACCATTGTTTGTGTGAAACTTCATTCTTGTCAACAACATAGTGCTGCAATGTTTGTGGGTATCATTTTTCTTAAACCCTCACGAGACTTCACTCATCCACTAGGGATGCCTAGGAGTTTAAAAGGCTTATTGCATATGCTAAATGCAATCGTCGATCCCATGACAGAGGATTTATGTTTCATGCTTTCATTTTATTTTTTGTTTTGTTTTGCTAAGGGACTAGCAAAATGTAAGTTTGGGGGTGTTTGATGTGTGCCAAATATTGCATATTTGGACTCCTTAATTTGCATTTGTTAATCCTTTGGCTATTTTATAATCTGATGTCTTGTGTTAGTTTTGTGGTTTTAGTGTTTTGCAGGTTGTTAAGGGAAAACTGCGGTCTTTTTGTGGAAGTTGCCAAGTTTGGAAAAAGTGCTACAAACGGAAGTGGGATTGAGCGCATGATTCTACACTCGAGCGCATCTGCGCCTATGCCCAAGCAAGGGAGTGCTCAAGCATACCCCCGCCTATGCCCAAGCAAGCAGTGCTCAAGCGCTGCACCGCAGGAAAGGAATTTGATGTTCGAGTGTGATCGAGCGTACTTGTCTGACCTGGCGCTGTTTTTTAGGTTAAAACCCTAACAAACCCTAGATTAAAGCCTATAAATAAAAGAGATCTCAGATTATTTTAGAGGAGGCTGCAGAGTATGGAATTTTAGAGGAGAAAGAAGAGAGTTTAGGGTTTTCCTAGCTTTTGGATCTCAAGTTTGAGGTTTTCAATTTGTAAACATCTCAATTTTCATGGATTCAATTAATTTTGTTTTGTCTTTCAATTTCATGAGAGGCTAAACCCTCAACTAAGGTTGAGGATGAAGTCTCACTTATGATTAGCAACATTCTTTCCATGTATATGATATTTTCCAATTTAACGATTTGATTTTCCTATTATTTTACTTCAAATTAATTTTGTGCAATGATTCTTGGATATCTTTTGTGATTCAAGGATATATTCGATGATTTGAGATAATTTCACATAATTGATTGCTCGGTTTTCTTTGTTAAAAAAGTTAGATATCTTTTATGATTTATTCTACGAATACAATTGATGTTTTGATTGAAATTGAATATCTTTTGTGATTTACAGATATAATTGATAAGTTAATTGAAATTTGATTTCTTTTGTGATTTGTGTAATGCATGGATACATGAGATGATTTTGATTAATTCTTTGAAGCAAAAGTAAAACATACTTAAGATTTTGTTGTGAGAACTTTGAGAAATATGATTGATCATGGGAAGATGTTGTTATGAATTTGTGAGTGCGGATTCCGAAACCTTAGTACTTCATTAATAGATTATTTTCACATTAATTAGTTTAGCTTTCGATTTTAAATTCACAAAACAATCTCTCAAATTTTGGAACTAGGTTAGGGTTTGATTGATTTAGATCTAATTATGTTTTCAAGAACACAATTCCTTGTGGGATCGACTTCGCACTTGCAACCTTTTTACTGCAAACGATTCATGCACTTGCGAGTATTAAAATTTTCACAACAGGTATTCTACTAGCCTCAATGTGTTCGGTTAAGGAGTATGTCACAGACCCAGGCATTGCCGAGGCCCTAGCAGCGTGGCAAGCAGTAGAGCTTACTCAACGACTGGATCTAAGGCGAGTTGTGTTAGAGGGGGATGCGTTGGAGGTCATCAATATCTTCAAGATGGAAGAACCATGGATGGGAAGCAATGGCCACGTCATACAAGATGCAAAACAAATGCTTGGGCAATGCTTGGAGTGGAAGATTAATCATGTCTATCGTGCAGGAAACGACATGGCGCATAGTCTTGCAAAGCTTCTCACTAGGTCAAGAGGTGGTATGGTTGAATGATTTTCCATTATGTATTTGAGAACTTGTATTTACTGAGCAAGGCTCGAATTAATCAATGAATTCTACTTTTCTCTGAAAAAAAAAAAAATTAACGAAACGCAACCTCATCATTTTCTACCTTTTTTTTTTTTGCTTTATTTCTACTGATGAGCAATAAACCAACTGTACACGGTTTACAACTTTTTACTCCACACTGCCCCACATGCGTCTGCACACTCCCCATGCACACTCCTCAGATTCCCAAGAATCATCTTGACCATCCATCAACAAGTTGCATCCTAACCATCCATTTACTTTTAAGCCTAATTATTTTTTCTCATTCTCACATCTCACTTCACGCAACTACAACCCACATCACTTTTCTCTTCTATTTTTTACTCCTTCCTCCCCTTTCTACTTGAACTTTTCTTTCACAACACACAGAAATGCACACAACCCTAGCAATCTCACGATACTCACTCGATTTCACTATCTTTTGAAGCAACGAAGTTTATCGTTCTTTGGACATCATACTACATCTCTCGGTCAAGGATTATCTTCACTACCTACTCTCTCTTTCTCTCTGTTGTGGTTTTTGCTTAGATTTTTTTTTTTTTTTTTTTTTTTTTTAACGAGCTCCAACCATGTTGAGCCACTTAAGTACTCGGCTCGGCTTGAAATTGCCCTTGTAGCGATCCCGAGCTACTATACCTTCCCAACGAGCCGAATTCGAGCAAGGGTTTTGTGACGTCCCACATCGCCTGGGTATGGAGATGTGGATGTGCTTAAATGTATACTACACCCTTAATGACAACAACGCGTTTTAAAGCCGTGATGGTTATGATCCCATCAGAACTTTGCAGTTAAGTGTGCTTCTGCTAGTGTAGTACCAGGATGGGTGACCTCTTGGAGACGGTTTGAGGGGAGCCAAAAGCAGACAATATTGTGTGTCACTGAGGTGAGGTGTTACAATGGTATCAGAGCCATTGCCTAGCTTGAGATGAGGGGAGCGTGCACAAGCCCATGAAGGTCGCTAGCAGGCACTCGCTGGTACGGACGCCAAAAATGGGCTAATCCCATGAGGGTCGCCAGTGGGGACGCTGGGTCCTAAGAGGGGGTGATTGTGATGTCCCACATCGCCTGGATATGGAGATGGGGATGTGCTTAAATGTATACTACACCCTTAATGACAACAACGCGTTTTAAAGCCGTGATGGTCATGATCTCATCAGAACACCGCAGTTAAGCGTGCTTCTGCTGGAGTAGTACCAGGATGGGTGACCTCCTAGGAAGTCTGGTTCGAGGGGAGCCAAAAGTGGACAATATTGTGTGTCATTGGGGTGGGATGTTACAGGTTTTCCAGTTCGCCTCGAGCTCAAGACCGGCTCATTTATATGCCCTCTAAAACGAGCCGAGCTAGGATTGCCAAAACTCGGTTTGGCACAGCTTGTTTACAGCCCTACTTATATGTTTGCTTTAGATTTAAATATGCTTGTCTTGGTGGTAAAAGGTCTTGGGGTTCGTTTTTATTCCGCAGCGTAAAAAGAAATTTTTTTAAGTTTACTCTTA
Organism: Corylus avellana; assembly: GCF_901000735.1. Taxonomy (NCBI): domain Eukaryota; kingdom Viridiplantae; phylum Streptophyta; class Magnoliopsida; order Fagales; family Betulaceae; genus Corylus; species Corylus avellana. Next base: position 21,907,152 of record NC_081543.1, on the reverse strand, counting down.
TAAACATACACATCGATCCCAACATTTTTATTAATCATTGTCGGTGAATTTTTTGTAAAGATATTCAACGTATATACACCCAAGTATGAAATTGTACGTTGGAATGTTTTGGCCTATTAACAATTTTACTAGCCGTAAAATCATTTAAAATATTAAATTTTGGTTATTGGTGAGGTAAGAGTAATGTTATATACAATATTTTTATTCTACAATATTGATGTGACAGTCTCAACTAATCATTGAATCACCATTAATTGTTAAAAAATAAATCCAAGAGTTGGTTGAAACACTTGGCAAGTTCAAAGTCAATTGGGATGTTGCTCTTAACCCAAAAACGAAATGCATGGGCACTGGGATTGTCGTCCGTGATGAATTGGGGAGGGTCGGTGCGGCCCAAAGCAAAACTTTGATCTCGTTCCAGGAATCGGTGGTCGGGGAAGTGTTGGCGGCGCTATAGGCGGTGAAGTTCAGCTGGGATCTTGGGTTGCTAGACATCATCCTTGAAGGTGACTTACTCCAAATTGTTAACATGATCGAAGATCATGAGGCTTGCTGGAATCAGTTCGGGCAAATAGGGGCTGATATAAAGGTGGTTCTGAGATCCTTTAGGAGCTGGGAGATAAAACACGTAAAACGGTTCCAAAACATTGCAACCCACAAACTAGCAAAGGAAGTAGTGTTGTGCCAAATACTACCTAAATTAATAGATAATATTTAGTACATTTTAACTCGCAAGTGCACAAGATCAAAACAATAGTATAGTGCAGCAAGTATGAGGTCGAACCCACGGAGATTGTGATTTTATTTAGAATTAATTAAAAATATCAAATTGTCACAGATTTGATATTAAGAAAAATAAAAAGATATAAAGATAAAGTAAAGGTAAAGGCAGGGCTTTGATATCCACCACTAATTATGCTTAATTAATATAACAATATGCCAATGATCCAATCATATTATGAATACCTAATGTTTGCCAACCTAAGGGTATGGGTGTATACTCCTTAAGCTATTGATTTTCCTAAGCAACGAATTAGGCATGGGTGTATACTCTAACTCTTTTCTTTCCTAAAAGATTTAACATGGTATATACTAAGTTTTTCTTTAGAAAAGCATATGTTCTATGGAAATTGACCAACACATGAGGCCTAGGGCATGGGTGTATACTCCCGATTTCCCATGTTGATTAACCCAAGAATCGCGGTGTGGATTCTTTTGTTACTTATGTTAAACCCATGATTCGCTCATCCAAATTGATTTAACTAACTAGTCCATACCACATGCATATAATGGCCAGTCACATACATATGAGGAATTCATGAAAATATAAATTAATCAAGTTATGCAATACAATATGATTATCACAAAGACGCCAATATTGAAATATTAAATAAACATAATTAGGGCTTCAATCTAGCCCTCCTTAAGAGTTAGTTACATATAATTAAAATAAAAGACAAAAGAAAAGGGAAAGAAAGAACCGAAAACCGCTCCTAGAAGTAGCCTCCAAATTCCTTTCCCCAAATTGTGCCTCTTCTAAGGATTTTAGAATGAATTAAATTGTGAGGCTTAGGGGTCTATTTATAGAGCTTAGGAGAGTCCTAGAAGCTCTAGTAATCCTAGGAAATTCGGAGTTTTAAGTCCAAGTCCAATTAGGATAAGAAAACCTAAGTCCAAATCGGACTAGGATTCGCCCAAGATTGCGGTCTTAACTTACGGAGCGATTTTGGCCTTACGGCACTCCGAATTAGGGAAATGCTATTTCACAATGATTTGTATAATTTTGAGTTAGCTTTCTAATGCCACTTGAATAATCTTAATCGGATATCTGAGCTAAAAGTTATGATCAAAATACCGAGACATATTCAGAATCCAATTTTGCATCCAATCCGATTTGACTTCAATGTGAGAAATTTCGAATTGATCATTTCCTTTATTTGATTAAACTTAACCATGATGGGTTAAGCTTAACCATATCTTCTAGGTTTTCCCAATTTGCCCTTTAAGCTTGGAATTTGTCCAAAAATGCTTCTTTTCTTCCAAAAGCTTGTAAAAACATAAAAAACACAAAAAGGAAGTAAAATGGCCTAATTAACCAAAACCAAAGGATTAAAACATACAAGTTAAGGGCTGAAAATATGAATATTTTAGCACTTATCAAGGAGTTAGGGAGGTTATGGATAGGGTGTGGATGGAAGAAATTCCTTCTTTTTTTTTCTTTTTTTTTATCTATGACACTGCCTTCTCAGTGCAGGTTGCTCTTTTTGTTTAGAGTTTTATACTGTAGATTTGATTTTGATAATAAAGATCGACTACTTATTTAAAATAATAATAATAATAAAAGAGTTGGTTGAAAGGTATAGCTTTTTTTTAGTAGTTAGAATTTTGTTGATAATTCTAAGGCTAATTGGTGCAGTATTTTTGAAAGGTGCTATCAACCTATCATCTGCTAGGAATCACTCTTGTGTTAGTCAAAAAATGATGTGACTTCTAAAATTATTGTTGGCCTTATAATTAATTATTATTGAATTTTAATCAAATTGTAATTTTAAAAGTCATTTTATTCTTAAAGTGACACAATAATGATTTCTAGAATTACGCTATTTAAATTCCTGGGCTCCTTGAAAACTAAGGAAATTGGTATCTTGTATATAATTATTACCCAATTTGCCAGTTTCTAAATTGAGCTGCTTCATTGGTTTATCAGTCATTAGTTTCAACCACCAACATGTTCATGGTGGGTTCTTCTGTTGTCAAAGTTTTTCTACTTTTTCATTATGGTCGTAGAGAATCCGGCAAACATCAGAACCACTGCCAATTGCTTTCATCGTTAGCATATATTGATAACACGGCCAATACTCACAAAAATAAATAAATAAATAAATAACACTGCCAATGACCTTTTTTTTTCTTTGATTTGTATTTATTTATTTGATTTGAACAATGATACCCTTGATCTATTAATATTATGATACCAAAATACTTTATTTGATTTATAATTGAATATTATTTTTTAAATATTTTGATTTATAATTGGAAATAAAGTATAGGGCTCAACCTGATAGAACCAAAGGCCGGTCCAGGAGCCCACCAAATTCACATGCCCATCTAACACTTAATTTTCATTGCAATATACAAGCATATACAAGTAATCCAAAGGAATGAGTGACTATTGTAATTAAAGCCCTCACAAAAATCCAACCTTGCATGAAGCACACGCCCAAAAGAAAAACGTCATATTTGTCAACCATGTTTTATGGAAAGCGATGAATGCACTCCGCCCCCCTACAAATAAGACTTAAGATCCTCTCCATTTTATTTGAACAGGAAAATATCTAATTAATTACAGTAAAATGTATTTTTGTCCTATCAAAACAGTTAAAAAATATGAATAGTGTAACATTTTTCTATTAAAAAATAAAAAAGGTTACTAGAGTCTCTCAGTCCCAAACCCAAATATTCTATTCCATCCTCAAAACCGTTAACGTTTGCGTAAATCACCACATGTGGTTGGATGGATTCGACATTGAGGGATTATTGTTTTCTTTTTTTTTCTTCCTGTAAAAGTAAAATTAAAAGACTGAAAACAAAGAATAAGGGGCTGAAATAGGGCCACAGAAGTAGGAGAATTAAAAGATTTTTTTGTTGTTTTTTGGATGAATAATATTTTTCATTCCACACAGAAGAATAAAACATCTTTCCAGTAGGAAACACACAGATAATGCGAAGAGGATACAAACCAAAACATCAGGAGCGCCCATCACAAATAAAACATCTTACAATATTATTGTGTGTAGAGCTCAGGTTTAGACAACCTTGGTGTTGGAATTGCAAGCGTTGGATTTGCTTTCTTAGTAACAATACCGAATTTGTCTGCAAGATTAAGCTCGGTGCCATGTGGCAACTTCCACTCATACGAGTGCAAAAACGAAGCTAGCACGTACAATAGAGACCTTTCTGCTAGTGGAATCCCTGCGCATATTCTTCTCCCGGATCCAAACGGAAAATAATTAAAATTGTTTCCCGAGTAATCCAGTTTGCTTTGATCACTCAGGAACCTTTCCGGTTGAAATTCCAAGGGATTTTTCCAAATCTTTGGGTCCCTATGTATACCCCAAACATTTAGGAATACCCTAGTTCCTTTGGGTACCCAGTACCCTCCAATGGTGCTAGATTGGCCTGGACAACGGGGTACTAGGAAAGGGAGGGCTGGGTGCAAACGGAGAGCCTCTTTGATGACAGCATCTAGATAGTGTAATTTGGGCAAATGGGTGTCTTCTACTAAGCTATCCACCCCCACAATATCTGTTAATTCTTCATTCACTTTTCTCATTGCCGCCGGACATTGCAGCAGCTCCGCCATCACCCATTCCACCATGGTTGTTGTGGTGTCCGATCCACCCACCACTACGTCCTATTAAACATCGTAAAGGAACTCATCAATTGAACCCGCAAGTAACAAACATTAACCCTTATTCAAAAAGCTTAAAACTTTTTAATAGGCGATAAAATATTGAAGTGAAATAGAGATGAATGACTAAAACAAAGTTCCGGACACCAAGACCGTATAACAACAAAGACAACAATAATAATCAAATTAAATAAAAAAAGAATAGCCAAATTGTACTATAAACTATTAAGCTGGATTTAGTTAAAGTTGTGTAGGACTCCTCATTTGATGGAGCACAAAGTAGAAAATTGGACATACCAGAAGCAAGGCCTTGAGTTGGTTCATGCTTATTGATTTTGCAGCGTCAACTTGATGATCCCTTATCTCCAAGAGAATTTGCAAGAAGTCCTTCCTTTCTTCTACCCCTTCTTTCTCTTCCTTAGCCATATTCATCCGTTTTTCAATGACAGAATCAATAATGCTTTCAAGCCACAGGGAATTCCTCTTTGCTTGCCTCTCAATCCCTTGCAAATCAAACCTCGCAAGCAGAGGGAAAAAGTCAGAAACATTTGGTTTCCCAAACAGCACCATTTGCTCTGCCAACACACTCTTAAACTGAGCCCCAACAGCTGCCCCTTCCTCCCCTCGCAGCGTGCCACCCCACAACATGTTAATCGTGGAGTTGATGACAGTCAAAAATGCCAATTCCCCAAGATCGATGGGGCTGCCACTTTTCTCATACACATTTCTAATAGATTTTCTAACCTCTTCTCTGAGTAGAGTTTGAGAGCCATCAAGATTTGCACCACTTAGCATCTCCCGTACAAATATCTTGCGCAACTTCTTCCAATCATCCCCATATGGTGCAAACGCAATATCACCTCCCCCATATGAGGCAGCCAGGCCGGCTATGGGCGGGTCGCGGTTGGCAAACACTCTGTCCTGGTCACGAACCACCTCTTTCACCAGCGATGGTGAGCTAACCACTACGCACAATTTTTGCCCAAGCCAAAGCTTGTAGATGGGGCCATAGGAAATTGCCAGTTCCTCAAATTTCCTATGGAGCTCTGTACCTAGAAAGGGGAGGTAGCCGACTAGTGGCAAGCCACGGGGGCCTGGTGGCAGGGGAGGGACAACTTTTGTCGATTTCATGATTGCCCGTAGGAACCAGAACACTGCAAATATAGAGACAAAAGCAGTGAGAGTTGCTCTTGAACCATCGTGTTTCTGGTCCTCTGCAACCCACCACCACCACCACGACCGCATGGCAGAAATAGTGTTCGACATGTACGGATTTTGTTGATGATCAAAGAAAAACAGAGAAGTAAGAATTGATTAGAAATTAGAATGACAAGTCTTCTTGAAACTTGGATTTTTATTTATTTTATTTATTTTTTTTAATGTAAAAGATCTGTTTCCTTCTCTCTGGTTAGATGTTTGGCAGTTACTAGAGAGAAACTCTAATATGGGAAGATTTTGTAAAGATCCTAATATGGTGAAGTTAAGGGCTTTGTGGTCCAAAAGAAGCATCCTGTCATTTCATGGAAAACAAAAGGAATGAAAGAAGCATCCCGCCTGGAGTCCATGTAGTCCGTAATGCTATATGGTGCAATATTACAAATCCATTATCTTATTATAACGTTGGACTAATGCTACAAGTCTCTCTTGTATCCTTACAAGAATGATGTGGCTATTAAATTTATTATTGGGCTTGTGATCAATTATTATTGGATTTTGATCAAATGATAAATTTAATTGCCACATCATTATTGAATGGACTCAAAAGAGACACAAGAAGAACTTACAGAATTACTCATAATGTTGACGTGACACTATCCAATAGTTTTTGAATCAATTATTGTTTTTTTTAAACAAAATTCAGTGTGATGTGATCATAATTACAAGATTCTTTTCTTATTAGAGTCGGAGTCTTAGTCCTAGAAGTTAAGACCTAATTGGTCTTTTATGTAATTATTAGTCGATTGTTTCTCTATTTAGAGGGAACTATCGATAGCAAAAGTTGGAGTTGATTATTAGCATTAAGTTTCCTTGTGTTTGTGAAAAATTGATTGTGGTTCTACTTTAACTCAATACGAACAAAAAAAAAAAAAAGGATTAATGACGTTTTGAGATAGTATCTTTTGCGAAAAACATCACTAAACGATACTATTCACGAGTTAAATTGTGTGGTTTGAACAGTAATGTTGTTCAAATGACACTCTTCACGCACCAGAAGTTGTGGTTTTGAACAGTAACTCTGTTCAAACGACACTATTCACACGCCAAAATGTGTGGCTTTAAATAGTAACATTGTTCAAACGACAATAAATCATTTTTGAAAATTTGGCCCTCGAAATTGGCTATTATAAATAGGATATGTATCTCTTTCTAGCTCAAAATGTCTCTCTCTCTCTCCTTGAATTTTTTTTTTTTTTTTTAAGAAAGAAAAGAGGCGTAGCTGCCAATCGGCAGCCACCCTTGGGGGAAGGGGTGGCTCACTGGCGACCCTCCCCTCAAGGGTGTGGCTTCCAATTTGTAGCCACCCCTCAATTTTTATTTTTATTTTTTATCAAAAAAATAATTTTTTTAAAGTATTAAAAAAATATTTTTTCCCATTCCCGAAATATTAAAAAAAAAAAAATTGGTATAAAAATTTTAGTGTCGGTTGAATAGTGAAAAGTCACCTTAAGAAAAGTGATGTTTCACTGTTCAAATGTCACTATTCATAAGGTGATGTTTGAACAATAGCGACACCATTGCTGAGGTGTTGTGTAAGCAAAAAATTCTTCATGTTTAGTGTTGTTTGGCAAGCGTCACAATTTAAACGCACTACAAAAAAAATAAGGTTTACTAACGCTTGGAATAGGGGTGCTTTAATAAAATGTCTCTATATAGGACGTTTTAATGTGTAAACAACCCGAAATAAAATTAGCAACGCTTGCGCAGAAAAACTCTCCCTTAAAAGGGCGTTCCAATAGGGCACTCCTCAATTTAGTTAATTAGAAGCATCTTCTGGACAGGCGCCCTTAATTAGGGGCGCCTGCCAGCTAGGTACCCTTGGCTGGCAAGCACCCTTAATACAGGGCGACTGCGCCTGGGCGCTCCGAAATTATTTTTCATGGGACGGGAACTTATTTCCCGTGCCCAGTGCCCCCAGTACTTTTAGGATCCCCCTCAATATTTCCCTCTCCCCCGCTAGTCCGCTCCTCTCCATCTCCCTAACCTATATCCTCTCTCTCCGGCGCCCAGACAGAGCTCTCTCTCTCTCTCCCTGGCCGGCGATTATTCCGCTTGCACTAGTGAGAGTCTCTCTCACTCTCTGTTTCTCTGTCTCTGTTTCTCCTAGTTGTCGATTTGGGATTTTAAACTTTGATTAAGATTTTTAGGAGTATTAGGGATTTGAAATTCCTGAGATTTAGTTTTATGAGAGATTTAATTCTACAGTAATACTTGTGAAGAGTTTGCTTGATGCTTCAAAGAGCCTCATGCACATATTCTGTTTTGCATTGTGCTTGCTTGGACTGATGATTCAATTCTTATCCTCAATGAAAAGAAAGAAACATTTTCCTGCTCATTCTTCATATTTCTATTTTATTTTAATGAACTTATTAATTACATTGATACCGATTCTTTCTTGTAATGTGCGGTTTGGATGCTTCATTTATCAAAGTGAATTGAATGCTTGCAAACCAGCAGCTGCCAATACTAAATAATAAAAAAATAATGGGAAAAATTCACTTTACCCCCTGAAGTCTCAAGGGTTTTTCAATTTGAACCCTAAAGTTTAAAAATTGGTAATGTACCCCCCTAATGTTTCAAAAATTTTCAATTTAAACCTTCCGTTACTAATTTCCGTCAAATTGGACGGAAATCTCTAAAATTACGTAATTACCCTCAAGCTTTTTTTAAAAAAATTTCCGTCCAATTTAACGGAGATTAGTAACGGAAGGTTTAAATTGAAAATTTTTGAAACATTAGGAGGGTACATTGCCAATTTTTAAACTTTGGGAGTTCAAATTGAGAAACCCCTGAAACTTCAGGAGGGTAAAGTGAATTTTCCCCAAAAGTAATGAATATCTTTAATTCGGAATGACAGTGGGTTGTGTTAATTAATTTACCTGCTCGGCCTCATTTATGGGTGAAGATTGGGGTTTAAGCTAATTTTGGGGCGAGGTTGGGTTTGAAGAATCAAACATGAGTACAGGTTTAGGTTTTGGAGGTTTAGGTTTTGGTGAATTTTATTAGCTTGATGTCCCTTCATAAAATTTTGAGTTAAATTCACTTTACCCTTCAGGGGTTTTTCAATTCGAACCCTAATGTTTAAAAATTAGTAATATTCCGTCTAATTGGACGAAATTTATCCCACGTGCGTCTCACGTGAGATTTCGATGCCCTCTATTCCAATTTTGCCCTCATTAAAACCTATGAAATTATGTAATTACCCTCAATTTCATAGGTTTTAATGAGGGTAGTTACATAATTTCATAGGTTTTACCCTCAATTTCATAGGTTTTAATGAAGGTAATTACATAATTTCATAGGTTTTAATGAGGGCAAAATTGGAATAGAGGGCATCGAAATTCCACGTGAGACGCACGTGGGATAAATTTTGTCCAATTAGACGGAAATTAGTAACAGAGGGTCTAAATTGAAAATTTTTAAAACATTAGGGGGGTACATTGCCAATTTTTAAACATTGGGGTTCGAATTGAAAAACCCCTGAAACTTTAAGGGAGTAAAGTGAATTTTTCCCTAAAATTTTGATATAAACATGCAGATATATGTTTATTTTGGTGCCGTTGGTTGGGAATAAAATCAATGGCATTTCAAGGGTGAGGAATTTAGATTTCAGGAAATTTAATTGAAAAGGTACTTTCTTCTATTTCCTATAATGTGGGTGGTGGAGACAGATGCTAGCTGACTTGTTGAAGAAGCTTTTGTATTTTGATGGTTTTGTGATCTGGCTGTATTATCTTAAGTACTAATAATGAACTTTATGTGTGTCCCTTGTTGTCTTTAATAACTTTTCTTTGAACTTCTTTATCTGGTATTTTGGATGTATAATCTGAGGAATACACCTATGATCATGTAATTACTGTTTCTTTTCTCTCCGATATACCCACTTACCTGAAAAGGTTCTTGAATGATTTCCTTAAATGCATTTTTCTTTGTTAAGAAATATCATGTGTTACGCGATCACTCAGTTTAAAATATCCATTTCTAGGGTTTTTACTTGGATGATTGTGAAGGCAATTATAGATAGCTTGTAATACTGAGATTGTTTTCAGTTTATATATACAAATGTTGTTTCATTAGAGGAATACAGGGATGAAGAAGGGTAGTGTCAATGATGATTTTATTGAGATTCAAAACTTGTTGAGATTTAGAAATATTGAAAACAAAGCATCAAATTTATATAATTTTTTTGATCTTTTTAAGTCAATTATTTCTAGAATTTGTTTGTTTATGGAGCTTTAACTATGTGAAGATTATAATAGTACTTCAACAACAGTCTAAACAAACCTGGGTCTTATTCATTATAACTTATAGACCTTTTATAATTAGTCACGCTATGGACAAGAGTTTGATAGCAAAGTTTAGGGGTTCGGAAGAGTATATGAATGGAGCCAAGTCATTTGTGGAATTTGCAGTTAGCAAGTTTACAAATAAGAAGTACATAATTTGCCCATGTACGAAGTGTAAATTCAAAAAGAGTCTCAGTCCAGAGGTGGTTTACACACATTTAACAGGTGGAACTGGTATTTTGCCTGGTTACACCGAATGGGTGTTCCATGGAGAAATGATGTGTTATCTTGTTACTAAAAGAGAACCAACAGTTGAAGGATTTGCTTCGGCCCCGTATCTGACGAGTCGAGAACTATGAATGCCTTGCTTCGTGATGTTTTCGGCATGTACGAGTCAAGAGTAGATGAATTTGCTTGTCACATGGAAGTGCAACCTGATGTTGTAGAGTCAGTACAGGACGCAGTTGATGATGAGACTGTGAGAAAATACTACAACTTGCATATGGAAACAAAAAAGCCACAACATGATAAAACCAAACATAGCAAGCTAGGTGCTATTGTACATCTACACAATTTGAAGTGTATAGGTAGAATGAGTAACACTATATTCATATCATTGCTTGCGTTCATCAATCAGTTGCTCCCGATGAATGGTGAAGCCTTGCCAAAAAATACATATGAGGCCAAAAAGTTTTTGAGGGACTTGGGGCTAGGATATGAGAAGATTCTGGCATGTCGAAATGACTATATATTATTCTGGAAGGATACTGAGCATTTAGATTTGTGTACAAAATGCGGATTATCAAAGTGGAAGGACGATATGAGAGCGGTTGAATATGGGCAGTCCTGACCATCTAAAAGACGGCCCATTAAGGTGTTGCGATGGTTTTCACTGATACCACGCTTGCAAAGGTTGTTTATGTCGCAGCATACCGCTGCCCATATGAGATGGCACATTGATGGGTGCACAAAAGACGCAGTGTTGAGGTATCTAGTGGACGATGAAGCATGGAAGGCCTTCGATCAGAAACACCCAGAATTTGCATTGGATCACGCAATGTAAGGCTTGGGCTAACATCAGAT